>NC_046156.1:41414615-41714615 GCF_011064425.1 Rattus rattus
AAGCAACCAGAGCTTCCAGGGACTAAGCCACTACCTAAAGACTATACATGGACTGACCCTGGACTCTGACCTCATAGGTAGCAATGAATATCCTAGTAAGAGCACCAGTGGAAGGAGAAGCCCTGGGTCCTGCTAAGACTGAACCCCCCAGTGAACTAGACTGTCGGGGGGAGGGCGGCAATGGGGGGAGGGTGGGGAGGGGAACACCCATAAGGAAGGGGGGGGGAAGGGGATGTTTGCCAAATGTACATAAGAAATACTCAAGTTAATAAAAAAAAAATACAAGAAAAAAAAAAAAGAAGATAAAAAAAAAAATTCTCACAAACTGATTCCAAGAACACATCAAGACATCACCCTTCATGATCAAGTAGGCTTCATCCCAGGGATGCAGGGATGGTTTGATATATGGAAATCTATCAACATAATTCACTATGTTAACAAACTCAAAGAAAAAACACATGATCATTTCATTAGATTCTGAGAAAACATTTGAAAAAATTCAACACCCTTTCATGATAAAAGATCAGGAGTTCAAGGCCCATGCCTAAACATAGTAAAAGCTATATACAGCAAACCAGTAGCCAACATCAAACTAAATGGATAGAAACTTGAAACAATCTTACTAAAATCATGGACTAGACAAGGCTGCCCACTCTCTCCCTACTTATTCAATATAGTACTCAAAGTCCTAGCCAGAGCAGTGAGACAACAAAAGGAGATCAAAGGGATACAAATTGGAAAGGAAGAAATCAAAATATCACTATTTTCACATGATATGATAGGATACTTAAGTGACCCCAAACATTCCACCAGAGAACTACTAAGCCTGATAAACAACTTAAGCAAACTGGCTGGGTATATAATTAACTCAAACAAATCAGAAACCTTTCTCTACTCAAAGGATAAACAGACTGAGAAAGAAATTAGGGAAATGATCCCCTTTACAATAGACCCAGATAACTAAAAACACCTTGGTATGACTCTAACCAAGCAAGTGAAAGAAAGAAATTGAAGAAGATCTCAGAAGATGGAAATAACCCCCATGCTCATGGATTGGCAGGATTAATAGAGTAAAAATGGCCATTTTGACAAAAGAAATCTACAGATTCAGTGCAACCCCCATCCATATTCAAACTCAATTCTTCATAGAGTTAGAAAGAGCAATTTGAAAATTCATTTAGAAAACAAAAAACCCAGGATAGTATAAACTATCCTTAACAATAATAGAACTTCTGGGGGAATCACCATCCCTGACTCAAGCAGTATTACAGAGGAATAGTGATAACTGTATGGCATTGGCACAGTGACAGGCAGGTAGATAAGTGGAATAGAATAGAAGCCCCAAAAATGAACCCACATACCTATGGTCACTTGATCTTTGACAAAGGAGCTAAAACCATTCAGTGGGAAAAAAATAACATTTTTAACAAATGGTGCTCGTTCAACTGAAGGTCAGCATGTGAAAGAATCCAAATTGACCCATTCTTATTGCCCTGTAGAAAGCTGAAGTCCAAGTGGATCAAGGACCTCCACATAAAACCAGATACACTCAAACTAATAGAAGATAAGAACTAACTAAGAGAAAGTGGGGAAGAGACTCAAACATATGGGCACGGGAGAAATTTTCCTGAACAAAACACCAATGGCTTATACTTTAAGATCAAGAATCGACAATTAAGACCTCATAAAACTGCAAAGGTTCTGTAAGGCAAAGGACACTGTCATTAGCACAAAACAGCAAACATCAGATTGGGAAAAGATCTTTGTTAATCCTTCATCTGATAGAGGGCTAATATCCAAAATATCCAAAGAACTCAAGAAGTTAGACTCCAGAGAATTATATAACCCTATTTAAAAAATGGGGTACAGAGCTCAACAAAGAATTGTCAGCAGAGGAATATCAAATGGCTGAGACACACCTCAACATTAGTCATCAGAGAAATGCAAATCAAAACAACCCTGAGATTTGACTTCACACCAGTCAGAATGACTAAGTTCAAAAACTCAGGTAACAACAGATGCTGGCCAGGATGTGGAGAAAGAGGAACACTCCTCCATTGTTGGTGGGATAGCAAACTGGTACAACCACTCTGGAAATCAGTCTGGAGGTTCCTCAGAAAATTGGATATTGAACTACCTGAGGACCCAGCTATACCTCTCTTGGGCATATACCCAGAAGATGCCCCAACACATTAAAAAGACATGTGCTCCACTATGTTCATAGCAGCCTTATTTATAATAGCCAGAAGGTGGAAAGAACCCAGATGCCCTACAACAGAGGAATGGATACAGAAAATGTGATACATCTACACAATGGAGTACTACTCAGCTATCAAAAACAATGACTTTATGAAATTCATAAGCAAATGGATGGAACTAGAAAATATCCTTTTGAGTAAGGTCACCTAATCACAAGAACACACACATGGTATGCACTCACTGATAATTGGATATTAGCCCAAATGCTTGAGTTACCCAAAATACAATCCACAGACCACATGAAGCTCAAGAAGGATGACCAAAGTGAGGATGCTTCAGTTTTTCTTAAAATGGGGAACAAAAAATTTATAGGAGGGTATATGGAGACAAAGTTTGGAGAAGAGACTGAAGGAAAAACCATTCACAGCCTGTTCCACGTATGCATATCTCCCGTATATGTACATCCACTGAAAGTAGATAATATCTATGAAGACAAGAAGTACATGATGACAGGAGTCTTATATAGCTGTCTCTTGAGAGGCTCAGCCAGAGCATGACAAATACAGAGGTGAATGCTAGCAGCAAACCATTGAACTGAGAACGGGGTCCCCGTTTGAGATATTAGAGAAAGGATTGAAAGAGCTGAAGGGGCTTGCAACCCCATAAAAACAACAATACCAACAACTAGAGCTCCTAGGAACTAAACCACTACCCAAGGACTATACATGGACTGACCCAAGTCCCCAGCTCCATGTTGCAGAGGATGTCCTTGTTGGACCCCAGTGCAGGATAATGTCAGGGAGTTGGGGAGGCAGGCATGGGGGCAGTTGAGGAGGGAGAGCACCCTTATAGAAAAAGGGAATGGGGATGGGATGGGGGTTTATGGCTGTGAAACTGGGAAAGGGAATAACATTTGAAATGTAAATAAAATATATCCAATGTTTTTTTTAAAAAAAGGTAGCCAATATTCTTTCTTTAGGCTGTCATTTTAGATGTTATGAAAATGAAAGTATTACATAAGTTTCCCAGTGATTAAAAAAATCTTGCTTTTCAGAATGTCTTTAACGTTAGCAAATATTTAGCAGTTGGTCTTGTCTCTTGGGGCTGATAAGAGACTATGTACAGGGATTCTTAGAGAATACAAACTGCTTGCTATTTGCTTGGTTAGGAGAACCACATTGCAGGGGTGTTGACACAGAGAGGGCAGTTTCAGTATTGGAGCCTCCAACTAGACAATTGTGAAGGGCTTCAATCCATCTGCCTGCTTTAAGGCAAGAAATGCTATTTCCCTTCTGAACTTGAGAATCCAGTGATACCACTCCAGCTCCTTCAGACTCTCTCCTACCTTTCCATTGTATATATTAACAAGATACACAGCAGCATTTCAACATTTCCTTAATATAAGCAGAACTGTAGTTTATATTGCCCACTTGATACACTCAGTTTATTATCTTATTATTATTATTTTATAAGATTAGACTAATCCTGACATATTGTATCATTCCTATTGTCTATAGTAGGAGTTTAAAAACAATTATCCACTCCCTGGGCCTGTATTTGTGACAAAATATAATTTTAAAAATATAAACTAACGTCCAGTGTCAATTCTAATACCCTTAAAGCCTGTGTAAGTTTTGCCAAGCTGGATGTCCAATGATCTTCTTTCTATGCAGTCTCTTTGGGATGTGCTGATTGTATTCTCCCAACATTCCTCTTTAGTTTCCTGTGGATGCAACCCTCCATCTGAAGAGAACTTGGTGCAATCAGTGAAAGAGTCTTCATGATTTTAGTGTTTCTATCCACAAGGAACACCACTTGAGAGGCATTCAAAGTACTCTAATAAATAATTAGTGATTTTGGGGATCCCCAAATCCCCCAAGGCTGACTCATGTGTAAGGTGAGGCAAAGGTGAGCACTACTCTATGGGACTTCAAGCGTAAGGAGACCCCAATATCTCCATAATCTATAATGAAATGTTATCATCTCGGTTCTACTCTAAGATTTTTATGGGTTTCATTCCTTTTCATCTTTAGATGAGGAGTTTTGATTTAGCGATATGAATTATAACTTCAAATTTTAAGTTTCTGCAATCTGTATTTGTAATCCGGTTGGGGTATTACCCTCATGAAAGTATCAAATATTTTGGGTCTGACATCACCCTTTGTTATTCTCTGGAGTTTCTGTATCATGTATATAAGCAACAATTTAATTAATAAATTTCTTTTTATGATGAGACATCCAGTGTGAAACTTTGGCCATATCAAACTTTCAAACCTTAGTATATGTGGTTGAGGGTTTATCTGTAGATGAATGAGAGATGGAAATAGAACCAACGGTAGACACAGGCACTGCTCATTGTGTGGGGAATGCATGAACTCATTTGTGGAAATGTATTAAAAATGGTACCCAGAGAAGCATTCGGTACTGAAGAAGACTTGTTATTCTTGCAAGAATACTAGAAATAAGATCATCTTTAAAGAAACTATATTTTTGTTATAAGTATAATTCTTGCTAAGAATTCCAGTTGTCATTATGCTGTGTAAGTCAATTGTTATAGTAACATTGATTGTGATATTACTTTCCATTGTTAACTTGATCTCTAGAACCACCTAGGTGTTGGGAATCCGGGCATGTCTACTGGGGATGTTATTAAATAGGTTAATTGGGGCACCGCTCACTTGCCTTGACTCCTGGGTTCTCTAATGATGAGAAAATGGACTGGGCACACACAGTAATTACTGTGTAACTCCTACCTGCAGCTGCAACGTCACTAGTGGCTTCAAGCTCCTCCTGTCTGGATCTCCTTGCCATGATAGACTTTACCCTCAAACTGTGAACCAAAAGAAGAGCTTTCTCCTCAAAGTTGCTTTCTTTTTTCTGGTTATTTTCTTGCAGCAACAGAAAAAAGGAACCAAGACATCAAGTGTCCTGAAGAAACCAGAGAATATGGGAAATATGTAGCATGTAGGAATGGCAAGTCAGATATCCTGAAAATTTCAAGTCAAGGAAATATAAACTGTATATATTTTTCACTTTGCAGCTGGAAGCATTTGGCCAGGCTATACTGGATCAGTTTCCCAAGGGCATTTGTGGTTGATTTTCGCATTCATTGTAGACACATTCTGAACACAAGGAAATAGGATAGGAGTCCTGTGGGCTTCTTACTGTTTAGGTATTTCTTTCAAGATCCTAAATGCCTGTTATTTACACATGGATTCTGAATGAAACACCTCTCAGTCCAAGCAAGAGATGAATCTTGTTCTTCTTTAATTTCCATAAATATCCATCATTTCTTCTCATTTGTGAGCAGTTTGAACTCTGATCTCTTTTTCGGTCCCACAAATTCCATCTCATTTGGAATCCTTGCCTCTGGCAAGACAAAATTCATGCCATGACTAGGAAGCTTCTTAAACAGAGGTACCATGTTATTCCTTCAGTCTTTTAGTGCCAACATTTTCTTATCTATCTCCAAAGACTTCCACTTATTTGGTAAAATAAATGAATTTTTAGCTGTTGCTACTTAAAAGTATCATCAGAATCTAGTTCTTTTATGGCAGCCTTTTATTAAAATTTATTTCTTTATTAACTACTGTGTATGCATATTAAGTTCACGCATGGGTATGTGTGCAACAGAGCATATGGAGAAGTCAGAGAACTATTCTGTGTATTCAATTTATTCATTATACATACGGATTCTGGAAATCAAAGTCAAGTTACCAAGCCTGTGCAACCAGCGCCTTCACCTGAGGAACTATCCCATGTTCTCCCCCAATAGCCATTTCTTAACTACCTCTCAAGTGCCTAGAGCTTTGATGTTTTCCAGCCCATGGTAAGAAGTTGTAAGAATGAAGTGGAGGTCTTCACTTTTCTTGAGGAAATATGATCTGTCCCTGCCTGGAGCACCTGCAAAGCTTTCTGACTTTTTCGGCTATAAAACTCATTTCCAGCTAAGGTGCTCACTTAGTGGCCCTTTCAACAAAGAAAGTCATACTGTTTCTGTGGTGTGTGAGTTTTGCAGTCGAGATGTATAGAGCACCCAGTGCAACATGCATAATGAATAAATTACCTTTCACTAAGTGAGCACATAAATAAAATTGAAGGTGAGGCTCTAGCATGTAAAATTTCTGTACTACAATCAACTACAACTGCACCAATATTAAAAATAAACGTGACTTTTTTCATCTTCTGTTTCTGTACTCCCTACCAAACTTTAGAGGCTATGCGTATTTTGTAGGTTGTGATCGTTTAAAATTTTATCCTCAGAAAACTAGTAACACGATGGGCTTTTCTTTCTTTCTTTTGGACCATATATTTCACTATTAGAGAAGAGACGCGACAAATACAAAACAGAAAAGCAATTGCACTGGAAAACATTATATACATAGAATTCTAGATCATTGAAACGAGCTAAGGTGTTTGGGATTTTTTTCTCCATTAATTTATTCCTTTATTCATTTGAAATCCTGATTGCTGTCCCTTTCCTGGTCCCCCTTCACAGACCCCCCAACCTCTTTCCCTTTCCTCTGAGTGAGTGGGGTCTTCCCATGGGTATCCCCCCACTTTGGCGCTTCAAGTCTCTGCAGGGCTAGGCACATCCTCTTCCACTAGGCCAGACAAGGCTGCCTAGTTAGGAAACAGAAACCACAGACAGGCAACAGGTCTAGGGACAGCGCCTGCTCCAGTTGTTGGGGAACCCATAACGAGACCAAGATGCACATCTGCCACATATATTCTCAGGGCCTTGGTCCAGGCCGTGTATGCTCTTTGGTTGGTGGCTCAGCCTCTGAGATCCTCCAAGGGTCCAGGTTAATAGAGTTTGTTGGTCTTCCTATGGAGTTCCTATACCCTTCAAGGCCCTTAATCCTCCGCCCACCTCTTCCACAAGACTTCCTTATCGCCATTCTGGTCTCTGCATCTGTTTCAGTTAGTTGCTATGTGGGGCCTCGCAGAGGATAGTTACGCTAGGTTCCTGTCTGGTTGCTCTGGGTGGGGCAGGCCTTCTGGAAGCGAGGCCGAGCTGTATGCTGGGGAACAGTGAACCAATCTGCGGTTGCATGCACCAGGAAGAGCAGGATTTTGTTTTATTTTATTTAAATTACAGAGTTTGGTATCTCTCTCACCGTCTTATAGTGGGGGTTTGGAACCCTTTGTCTCACTTTAAATATGTACATGTAACAAAATTGGATGCTAATTCCTATAGCGGATGGAAGATAAAGTTTCTATGATATTTTCTAACATCGCTTCCAGCCCCAGTTAATCTCATAGTTTGGCAAAGACGTGAAGACCTAATTCTGGCCTTGTCTTTTGGGTTCAAGATCTCTCATTCAGTCTTTACTGTTTCTTTGCAAAGGAGAAAGGAAGTATAGACGTTTCAATATTCTCTTTTCATTTTAGCAAAATCTCATAGTAATATTGAGCTTTGTCAATTTGCTACAACCTGAAATCACTTGTTAATATAATCTCAATGAAATTTGTCTACATTAGGTTTACTCGTAGCTATCTATGTCTGTGGGGCGATGGTCTTGGTAGAGTTAGTTGTTATGGGAAGACTCAGTCCGATGTTGAAGGGACTGATCCCTATGCATTGACTCTCAATGGGCTACAGTAAAGAAATAGAACTGAGCCTATAAAAGCAGTCAAGTGAGTGTCCTTGTATTCTCTCACTGCTAATGTGGATGTGATGAGCTGTTTCAAGCACTGCTGTCCTGACTTCCTACAATAATGTTCTGTAACCTGGAATTAAGAGTAGAAATTAACCTTTTTCCTCTAAACTGTTTTTTTGGGGATGGGTGGGGGTGTTACTTTATCATACCAAAGGAAAGGAAACCAGAACTTATACATGCTCAAGTAGAAGTATGTTGTTAACAAGATAGGTTTTATTGTTGGCATTTGATTATCACAGGAGCCACAGGCAGGAGTATAAATGAGGTCACGTCTTGCTTTCTCCTCTCCCTGCCATGTCACGCCTTGTCTTGTGACCTCGTTCACAGAAGATGAGTTTTCCGAAAGAATTTCTTCTGTGTACTTTCACCTTTCTGTGAAGTGTTCTTGAAAATAGAAATGTTTCAAATCCGAAAGAATGAATTTATAATGGTGGATTTCACATAGCATGAGTGACCAGTGCTGAGTGTAGGAACTAAGCTGGAAAGGTAATTACAGGAAAGATAGTGAATGAAAGCTACAGACAAACCAGAGAGGCATTAGGTGAGAGTAAAGGTGGAAATGGTGCTGTAATTATTGGTAAGAAGGCAGAATGGGTGGTGACAGGCAAAGGGAGAGAAAGAAGTTGATTTATAAAATGTTAGAAACAATTTCTGTCACCTACTGGCCAGAGGTTCATAGAACCAGCCAGAGATTCCTTGTAATACTCAGATATAAAATCCCTCCCCCCAAAATTTTAAATTATACACACATACACACACACACACACACACACACACACACACACCCCTCTTAAAACTAAAATGTGTATATGAACATACTACTGAATAAAAGGCTAATTTTCTACTTTATTAGTACATATTTATAACGTGTTTATATGACTATTCCAACATATAACACCTGTCTGCCTATCCACTTGTCTGCCTATCTATCTATCTATCTATCTATCTATCTATCTATCTATCTATCATCTATCTATCTATCTACCTATCTATCTATCTATCTATCTATCTATCTCTATCATCTCTATTTATTTATCTATGTATCATCTATCTTGCAACCATCTGTCTGTCCGTCTGTCCATCCATCCATCCATCCATCCATCCATCCACTCATGAAAATTGGTAAAAATAAAATCCTTACATATTTGGTACTAGTTTTGACCTTCCACCATGCTACCCAAGGTACATTAGAGCTTCTGATTTTTATCTTGTTATAAACAGTCCGTGGTTTTGCTGAAACCCTTGATAAGAGATTTACCAAATGCGAAAATCAGAAAATATGTGTGGCTAAACCTAATGAAGAGCAACTGGAAGCAAGGACGCTCTGAGTAAAACTTCAGGGTAAAGAACAGAATGAGAAGTTATCATGGGACAGGAAAAAATAATTATATAATATGTGAGGGGCAGACTTCTAAATAACCGTGGCTATGAAAAGTGTAATGCGAATGACAAGCACATCTGAAAACATACATCAGTAGTTAAATTACACTGAGTGGTACACATTACATTTTCCTGTTTTTCACAACATGAAATTAGTTGCGGGTTCAAGAATATTTATTATATTTAATTTAATATATTTAAATATATAAATATTTAATATTTATTTATTCAGTCTCTCTCTCTATGTGTGTGTGTGTGTCTGTGTGTGTGTGTGTACATGGATGTACCCTCATGAATAAAGTACCCTGTGCCAGTATGAGTGTACAAAAGTCAGAAGACGAATTGTAAAAGTATTCTCCCTCTGTCTATGTGTACCCTAGAGATTGAATTCAGATTACCAGCCTTGGTACCAAGTACCTTTACCCACTGTACTTTCTTACCAGATCCTAGGAGAGCTATTTTTCTTGCCATATCAAATATGTTTACTCATTAATAGAAAGCAACAGGAATTGAAGAAAAATATATGGAGGCTATATATTATAAAACATGTGTCTTCCCATACTTCTGACTGCCCCAGTGTGGTCCAACAACTATCAGAACCTGTAAGTTCCACATTCAGCTCTGTCTAGGTTGATAAACATTTTGGAAGATTCGAGTGATATAAGCCTTAAATCTTGATTTGATCATAATGACTTACGTATTTGCCTTCTTACCTTCTTTTTCTGCAAATGGTATTACCATGAACCCAAGTCAGTGTTTTTTACAGAGATGCACATTGTGTGAGTCAAGGTCATCTCACAGCTGAGCAGATCTCTTAGCTATTGTTCATTACTGCTTTGCCTAAAATAGGATGAAGCCCTAGGATGGTTCCAAGCACAAACAGTAATGTAGCGTTGGCCATTATCAACACTCTTTGTATATTTTAAAATACAGTTTGTATATTTTAGATATGGTGAATGAAATTCCTGCCTGAGAGCAAATGTCCCAGAGACAAACTCTTAATCTAAGTGGTACCATTCACTAACTGCAGAATTCTGTTGGTAGTGGCTTACTATCTCACCTGTAAAATGGGCAAAATTCCAAGACCTATATTTTTAGAAGTTTGTTGAAAATTCAGCAAAATGATAATATAAAATTCTTAAACCAGTCAAAAATACACAATAATTGCTCAATAAATGCCACTTTGGTCAGACCACTTACTGTGTACAAAAGACCATGTGAAGAAGACTCATGTAGAAGCAAAACATTGAGGATTAATAAGACATGAAAATGTGCCTGAGAAGTGCTTACAATTCCACAATGAAACACACACACACATACACACACACACAAACACACACACACACACACACACAGACAGACAGACACACACACACACACACACACACAAACACCAATAGTGTAGAATGTTTATCTATGAATTTGAAAGATCCTGAATACATAGAGTATAAGTTGAGTAGGTTCTAAATATGAAAACAACTACAATCAAGTTCCAAAGTGAGATTTTAATGTTAAGATGAAAACCCATTATATCTCAGAGACCCTCCATTTTAGTGAACAGGAGTAGAGTTTAGACCAGATGGAACTTGTGTATCTTTAAAATCTGCTCCAGAAACATGGTGGATGGTCAAGCATTCTGGATATAAGATGTTTTATTTTTAAGCCCGTGCTTTGCTTCTCATTTTCCAATGCACATACATCTCTCTGAAAAAGTAAAAAAAAAAAAAGACAACTCAATAATATCAAGTCTCTTGCTGTGCATTTTCATTATAAATAAAAATGTTCACAAGACACTAGCCACAAAGACTGAGAGGTGATCAATATGTTCAACAATAAATATCCAATATTCAGCAAAAGATGCATAATTTCCCCTGTGGAAATTTTAGCTATAAATAGTCGGTAGCCTGTTGCCAGAATAATGCTCCTTTGGCATGTGAAATAATCAAGTAACATTCTTGAAAGATGAATTACAGTCTGGATTTGCATAACTTGGATTCAATACATTGACACAATATTTGCATTGGAAGCATATCTAAAGCTAACCAGTGGAAAGAATACATGATTTTACCAACATGCTTATACATTAATAACATTACTTGGCCATCTGATGTCTCAAAACCCAGGGTGAATTACTTATTAAAAACTCATATAAGCTATCTGTCTTTATCATTCTTTCTGGATGAGCCATAATGGTTCTGATTGTTTTCAAAATTATATTTGAACAGGATATGACTGCTACATGAGACCTCTCAAACCAATATCATTTCCCTTACTCATAAAATACATTATACTGCTGTGTGCATTGAGCCAAATCATTAATGAAAGGAGCATAAGCTAACCTTTGTGCCTCGGATTTGACCAGCAGTTACATGGGAGTGAGCTAACATCTTGAAAATTGCTTAAAAAGTGAAGCTAACACGATTATGAATATTTATGGCAGGTTCACTTATTCCTTGAAACTTCATCCTGCCATCTGAGCCATTTTATTATTCCTAACTGTTCTCTAAGAGGTTAAGGTGAAGACAGAAAAATAGTATCCGAGGCTTACATCATTGGTGAAACCACATTACGGTTCCTAGATCCAGTCCTTCTCTTTGTTTATTAAGAACTGTGTGAAAGCTAAAATAACCAGTTAAATCCTGTGAAATGTGCAAATTGGGAAGCACATCAATGAAGCCTTCACATTTTTCAGCTTTGAAAAAAAATATTTGGAAGGCAACCACTGACTTGTGATGACTGCCTTGATGGACTGCAGACATTTCTGCTTTAGTGTAGACAGCTACATGTAGTCCACAATGCTTTACCTCTAATCCAAATCCAGTGTACAGTTTCTACACGAGGTAAATTCAGTCTCTGAATCTAACAATGACCTTGGCTTTCATATATACCTAGAATGAAGGGATTTTTTTCCATAAGATTCAAAATAATAAATAAGCAAGTGTAAAAGAGTTAACTATTTATACTTCCAGTAGATTATTATTTTTCCCACTTCTCCCAAGCAGTCTTAGAAAAAAACAGATATAAAATATAAATTTTGCCTTCAAGATATGAAAGAATGAGGGAAAATTGTTACAGAGGAAGTACTTCTGATTTGCAAATGGGGAAGAGGAATGAAATTACAAAAGAGCATGTCCAACACCTGATGGTGATTGGCACAAGTTCCTGTGATCTCGGTATGAGAAGACACCTACTAGTTGAGGCTGACCTAACCCTGAGTTGAAGATGTATTGATTTTGGAGACTGTAGTCTTACTGTCATTACTTTTTATTACATGCTGGGAAAGGAAGTCTGGCTAGGTCTCTATCTTGGACTGGCTTCTTCTGTGTCTTTCCTGCTTTCACTCATCCGTGACCTGTTTGCATGCCATTTGATGTGGTCTCCTTTGTTTCCATAGTGAGTAAAGAACAAAGGAATCTGGCATAGTCTCAAAGCATCCTAGGTATACATCATTGTTGTTCAGGAAACAAGGGCATCAATGCCTGTGGGTATTTTTGTAGAGGAAAAATGTTTTGCTTCACTAAGATATATTTCAAAGAAACTTTCACAACCTTACTCTAGAAAATTCACTATTTCGGATATTTAATGTAATCTTGAGTGATTTAAGCCTCGATGTTTATCATTTTGCCTGTTATCACTTTGTACTTCAGATGCCATTCTGTGTAATTGAGATTGCCTTAAAGTATACAAATGTGTATTTAGTAACACGGCAGCCATTTACGAGTCCTTCCCAAAGCTTCCAAATGGGATTCTGATATTCAGAGCCCACTCACAGAACACTCAAGCACCCATCATACACAATTATGGAATTTAGAGTCTAGTGGAGGTGATTCACTCATTGGCAAATAGCACATTTGGTAAGGTTCTCTCTTCTACTGGGTGAATTCCTGCAATTCTAAAACAAGGAACCAGGAGGAGCAAGGACATAGATCTACACTAAGCAATGTTTCAGCCATGGGAGAAGTCTGTGTAGCTGTTCCAGCTGTGACCTCCATTTTTGGAGCAGAGGTCAGCATCACTGTCCCTTGGTGATTTTGGAGGAGAAAATGCTACTGGCTGAGAAAGAAAAAAAATGGTAGCAAGAAGAGGACTGGTTTCATTTTCTGCTGTGTTTCCTATTATTTCTACTTGCTAAAGACTATCCTATATCCATTTCTGAGGCATGTGCTGACAGGACACAAAACAAGACAATGGAATGATGTTTACTAGCTCATGTCACCACCATCGATACTTTGACATATATGACAGCATTAACAATGTTTGAAGACTTTTTTGTGAAATACAATTTGGGTAGCGATACGGAAGATATAGTATTGGGTCAATCCCCTTCTTATACACGCAGAATCTTAAAGTAAAGCCTTAGCAGTTGGTAAAATTTGAGTCACCAATTAGCACTATAAAAACAAGCAAGGAACAAAACTCAGTACAAAAGTCTATGTGATTCTCCATTTTGTTTAACACTGCAGTCTCTGGATGTAAATATGACTGGAAAGTTACTTCTCATAGAGGACCTTAGTGATGCTGTCTGGGAAGGCGACACCTTGGAGCAAAAATGGCACTGAAAAGAATCAAAGGGATGAGTGTCATTAGTGTTCATGATCTATCATGAGATTTAGCCAAATAACTGTGATGGTGGCTAAATTTGAGTCATAAATCAAATCACTTGGCATACTTAATGTAATCCCCTGTGGATACACCCCAAAGTAGGTCAAGGCCCAGAACATTCGAGTTATTCATGTGGCTAAGAATAATGTGAAACTTCCATTACTGACCTTATTTGGCGATGACGTGAAACCACGTGGCACCATATAACAATAAAGTAAACTGCCAAAAGTGCCTTCAAGTGATCCTGAGAGTCTGACTTAAATTGCAAAAATGTTGAGTGGAAAGCTGAAAAGCTGCCAATGCCCATCTATGGTTTGCAGGAGATAAGCCATTAGTCCTGGCGAGGTATATTGCTTCTTACATTATCGTGCTGACAAAATGTGAACTCCCAAGACCCGTGTACTGCTTATCATCCACCAGAGATATGCCCTTAAGAAAGAGTCTGCATAAGGTCACTGTCTCGGAAACAGATATGACTTCTGGAGGTTATTCATCATTTGAGAAACAGTGGTTTGGAGTCATAGAGAGAATTGGCATAGTTAATTAAAAGCCAATTGCCCCCCCCACCACACACACACACACACACACACACACACACACACACACACACACACAAAACACAAAATGAATCAGTGCCTTACAACGGTCTTATCACATTCTTTTGTAAGTTATTGATTGAGTCTAAAAGTTCAGAATAACTAAGGTCATTTCCACAGAAATCTAATTGGGCTGTATTATACAGTGATATATGCACATGTAGAAACTGACATGGAAAATCAGTTTCTACACCAAATTAGAAAATGGGCTAAATATATTGATTATTTCAGGGAAAACAGACAAAGGAAAGCTGTAAATCAAATCAAGGAGAGCCTGTGTAGTGTCAAGAATAAACCTGAAACTGAAAACACTAAAACAATTAAACCTATGTTTTGTTAGCCCTTAGGAAACACTAAGACATAGCTTAATGTTTTAGAGAAGGGTTCACTAAAATATTTTATTTATTCTTGTAAAGGATTACTAAAATGAAATAGGATATCAGCTGTAGTGACTTTAGTCACGCATATGTCAGATTTTCTTATGATATCACTTGAGGTAGCATGTGGAATGATGGATGTGGACATTTTGATAGCTTTGTAATTGGCTGAAAAACAATATCACCAGAGACTGTGAATCAAACAACAAGGTTAATGTCAAGGGAGATCGCAGTGATGCATCAGCAAGCTCTGTCCCCAAGATACTAAGATAGGACACCGTCTACGGAGTACACCAGTTACCATGGTGATAAGAGAATTTACTGATCACATTTCATCAGGGCTCATTGACCAGTGCAACCCACTGATAGTCTGGTCCACGGGGCATGGATAAACAACTGTCTATCAATTTTCAAACAGTGGGAACTATATTACCTGGAGAAAATGAGTCAAATTGGATAACGTGTTTTAAAAACAAAAAGGAAAATAATTTTAAAGAATAACTCATTTGTCACTCAAAAATATTAAATAAATTTCTACCATAATGAAACATATACACAAGTTTAAATATTTCAGGCAGAGGAGCCTATGATTATTTAAAAATATGAGGCAAAAAGTCTATTCAGTAACTGGAAGTTGGCTGAGGGAATTCATTAGGATGCATATTTTGATTATGAATCTCATAGGAAATTACCAATGGTAGAAGTGAAAACTGTTGATGTGGGAAAGATAAAAAAGTTACTCCAATGATTTTTGTCTGTCTGGGAATCAATTAAAGAAATGGAACTTTAAACAAAGAAACTTCAGAAATAGGTACCAATGAGAGGAGAGGAGTTTCTTTAGAGACTTAAATGTTAGCAGTACTTAGAGTTAGACTCTGCAGTTTCACTGAGAAACAAGACTATTTTACGTGCCAACTGCTAAGAATGATAGATATTCATTCAAGTGATAGAAATCTTCAGAGCTATAACTTTTCAAAATTAAGCTAATTTTTTAGATTTTAGGTTAAAATAGCCTACTCTGTCCTATGTTTGCATTAAGGCAGAAGTTATTCTGGTGTGTTTTCCATTTAGGCTGATCCCTATAGAGCAGAGTTCCTTAATGACTTAGAGAAACTGTGGTGGGCACCTCCTAACTGTGGCTAAAGTTTCCAGAAGACATGACAAGAACGTTTTCACTGTGGAAGGACATTTGAGAAGCCAGGGAGGAACAATATGGGTTTCCTTTCAAAGTGGATCAATAGCCAAAGAAAATCCAGCCTTCCTGATGGAGGCACTGAGTATCTGTACTGTCTTGATCTACACTGCACCTCCATTGCATAGTACATTTCCTGGTAATAGATCATATGATACGTTGAATAAATGTCCAATTCGAATAAGTGAAAGATTGAAACTTGACAGGTAGAACAAGATTTGGATCAAATTTAAAAGAATTCATGAGAGAACAACTATAATTTCAAACTTCCGTGTTAGTTACTGCATGGTGCTGACAAACATCTATGAAGTTTTGACATCACACAAACTTCAGTTTGTTACTAGTCCTCTTCACTGGAGAAACCAAGGCTCAATGGAATGACATGTTATCCTGACATGACACTGCTACTGAGTGTTGCTGTTGCAAATGAAAACTCCTATTAGCTGGGCTCTAAAGGTATCTCTTTTTCTACTACACTAACTATTTTTGGATGACATCAATGATTAGTAAACAGAACAGAACTCATAAAGCGCCTGGGTCTTTGATCCTAGAGCTTGCGATGTCTTGAGAGCACAGTGGAAGACAGTACTGGAGATGGAGGAAGAGTTGAAGCTGAGAGAAGTTAGAGCAATTGAGGAAGCACATGGAGAGTAGGACTGTGGAAAACCTGCCTCCTCTTGCAGGATTCCTAATGGACTTTTACATTATTCACACAACGTTTCGTTTTTTCAGACCATGGGATGAGACAGACCTGGGATGTCAGTCTGTTGACTTTGTTTCACAACACAGACCTCAGGATCTCAGTAAGCACTGGAGGAATATATGGACAAATGAATAAAAAAATTACCTTGAAATAAGGTTTTCAATTTCAAAAGTTTCAGTAGAAAGTTTGTGACAATTTATCAGTTGAGACTGAGGTATTCTTGAGAGGAACCATGGTCCTCATAAATACTAACATCTAGAAAACAGAACACTCTAAGGAACCCCTGATGTATACCAGTGCACCCACTTAAGCTTCTAGATTAGACTGAATAGATTCCATTGAAATACTGGCATATTTCCCCCAACTTTAGACTAGATTAAAATCATTAAAATTCACTAGATAACCAATTATTAAGATTATTGAACCTAATACCAGCTTTCAGCACTTGAGATGGACTTTAAACCTTACATCTACTCACCACAACTAATGTTCATTAACTTGACTTCCTGCAATTCACCTCTGATCTCAACAATATAGTTAGGTGTCTGTCACATGGCTTACCCTGCTAAGTACTTCTGATTGACGACTTCTCTGAAGGGGAGTGCTCAAATGATAGTTTCAAGTTATAAAACCATCCAGTTCTATAAACAGACTTGCATAGGAAGAAAGGGCATAACAAATAAATTTGTGATACTTTTAGCCGGTCTGACACAAAGCTCTTCATACACACACGTTTTCCTTTGAATTCAGCGTGAGGTCTACATCTGTAGAAAGAGCTCGTGCTTAGGATTAGCTTTCTTACACAGCTGGCCTCGGATAAACATGGCAGGAGAGCAGCAAGGATTCTTTCAGGAGTGGGCACAGAAAGATGTAGTGTGCTGAGATGAATTCTCCTTTAAATAAAAACGAAGTCAGATTTTAGAATGAAATTCTCTAGTGCTGTCAAACTGTTTGAAACTGGATTTGGCAGTTGTCCTTTCAAACTGTTATTTCAGAGCACGTGTCCCAGAAGGGACAGCTAAGAATGCTTGTCATATTTGAACTCCTTCCAGAACCATTCAGCAGGATACTGGCAGTCCACTTGTTCATGTTAATTATTTCTGCCCTGATTGCCTGGCAACACATAACATGGGAAGTATTATATTTTGCTATTTGAGAATGCTTCCAGCAGAATGCAGGGAGAAAATGGAATACAAAGTCAGCTGGAAATGTGACTTAATAAGTTAGGTGTGTATTTTGATTGAAAATTTGTTACAGATGAAGTGGTTTGTAATCCCATGATTGTGTGTGTTAACCATGGTCGCAGAGACCTTGAGGGTGTCTCAGTGAATATTGATAGGAAGAAACTAATGATAGATCTTAATGGCCAGCACAACATACTCAATGAACATAAATGGTCTCCCTTGTAGGCATATATGTGTGTGAGCATGTGTTACATATAGGCATGGTGTATGGGCAGCTTCACATGCACTGGGATATATGTACCTGTGCCTGTGTGGTAGGGGTGGGAATAGAAGGACTTTGAGTGACTTAGCATTCTATAACACTTTTTTGTGATGATGTTTCTATGACCTTGAAGTCACATGGGCTCCACCAGTTCCATGTACCTCCTTGTTTACATCCTGCAAAGTGATGGGCAAATATGCATATATGTGACTCATACATGCATATGAACTCAATCCTAGCTTTTTTTAACATGGACCCTAAGGACTAAGGTCCTCCTGCTTATTCAGGAAGTGCTATTACCCAAAGAGCCATCGTCTGTTTTTAAATTGGATATTTTATTTATTTACATTTCAAATGTTATTTCCCCTTTCCCAGTTTCCCCTCCAGAACCCCCATTTCCTATCTTCCTTCCCACTGCTTCTAAGAGGGTGCTCCCCAACCCGCCTACCCACTCCTGCTTCTCCTCCCTGGCATTCCCCTACACTGGAGCATTGACCCTTCCCAGGACCAAGGGCCCTTTCTCCCATTGATGTCCTACAAGGCCATCCATCCTCTGCTATGTAAGCAGCTGGAGCCATGGGTCCCTCCATGTGTACTTTTTGGTTGGTAGTTTTGTCCCTGGGAGCTATGGGGGATCTGGTTGGTTGATACTGATGTTCTTCCTATGGGTTGCAAACCCCTTCAGAAGGGCCATTTTCTTAACCTCTAAAAGGGATGTTCTGTAAAGCCACATTATTTCATCCTCTGATAATTCCGTTCTCCTTTCTTTCATCCCTCTTCCCTTTGCTTCTTTCCTTCTTCTCCATTTTCTTCTTTTAGTATTGTTGAAATCCTGAAGTTAAAGCTCAGTCCAGGGAACTCCCAAATTAAATGTGATACCTAGAGCTTTTAGCAATTAAACAGTATCAACCACCCTAGGATTGTCATAGAGTGGAAGGCATTGAAGGTTCTGAGCTTGCCTTCTTGCCAGATCCCCACCGCTAAGTATGTACAGCTTCCCTCAACACCTTAGTGTAGCACAAAAAGCAAGGAATGCACTAACTCTCTGTGCTGGAGGGAAATATGCAATTTGGAATGATTTCTGGGATACAATTATCTTTAAAAACAATTATCTGACAACTTTTCTCCTTGCTGTGGTTTTGAAAGCCACTCCTAAGTGACAGCTTCAAGAATGGTAATGTTTCATTCTGTGCTGCTGCTGGGTAATGGGCAGTGACAATTCAATGGAAATCAATTTCAGAATGAAATGTAAAATGCAGTGTTAATACATTGAGAGACAAACACCCTGTTTTACTGATCAAGGTAAGCACTGAGGTTTTCTATAGATTAGGACAAGTATTCAGTTTCAGTCCATATTTTTAAAATACTTAGATAAAAACTGAGATCATTGTTAAAAAAACGGTTGTCTTATCAAACTAGGACCTCAGGTTTCCTCTTTAAATTATTTGCTGGAGAATTTTATGAGCATATGCAATGAAATATCACTTTCCTCCATGTTCCTCTTATCTCTCTAACATTTCCCCAACCTCATTATTTCTTCTTTATTCCTCCTTCCATCCCTTCCCTCTGTCCTTTTTCCTTCTGATAATGAACCAAATACCGTCAGTGCTGCCAACAGGTACAAGTGTTGGAGAGATCCACTGGCAACTGAGAAACCAACCAATGGCTGCCCTCTCAAAGGAAAACAACCCCCACCCCCAACAGCTATCAACTGCCAGGAGTTTTTCAGAATAGGGTATGGGCTTCAAAATTCAATTCTTACATGACAACTCTCTTAACTAAACTATATAAGACTAAAGAAAAACAAAGAAATGCTAAAACACACCTTTCAAATCACTGAACAATTCTACAGAGACACTCAATTCCACATGTGAAAATTCCAGCGAATAAATAACAGAGAGCAATGATATAAAAAAGACAAGGGGTCAGAGCCATGAGCACACCAGCTGGGTGGCAGGTTGCATTCTTTAGGTTCTAGTGTCTATTAGACCGACCACCTTTCTGGCCATACTTTCTGGCTGAGAGACACTGATACCATGAGTATTGTCCAATCAAACATTATGTGAAAAAAATGAAGGATTATTGGAACAAACTGGGTTACGATGGAATTATGGTTAGAGTCACTATGGTTACAGTTACAGACATATTTTACAGTTCCCTCCTCAGTTTCTTTTAGTGTCCTCTCTGAAAAAACTTTCTGAAACCCAGAGCTCCATTTTTTCACTACCACCCAGGGCTACTCTATTGGGCAGCCTTCGTATGCTCTGCATTGGCTTCAAACTCTACTCTGTACCTATTTCTCTTTCCTGTCTGTTACCTGCTGCCTCTACCACATTAGAAAGAGAGCCTTTAGAATTAGGCAAAGTTTTGTTAAGGAAAGAATGCTTGTTAGACCTCCTGGGGTGATTCCTTACTGAAGCACATTGACTCTCTTCTGATGCTCTACCAAGTTCAAGTTCTCAGGGCTCTTAGAATCTTTAGACTAAAGTCCTTAATGTGAGCTTTAAAAAAAGTTCATGAAGGAGATCAACAAATGAGACAAAACTATTAATGAAAAGCTACCACACTGGAACAGTTTTCCCCATTTCTTGAAGCAAGAGTCTACGTTCTGTTATTGCTTTGCTGTGGTGGTCGCTGCTGCTGTTGTTTTTATTTGGTTGTTTGGTTGTTTGTTTTTCCTTCTTTTGAACAGGATATAAGCTAGCTAGCTCTGACCTCAATTTCACTCTGCAAATGAGACAGGGAAGAATGTGGATTTGCAGACATCCCCCTGTTTCAGTCTCCTCAGTTTTCAGATTACAGATGTAAAGCATCTTGCCAGGATGGGCAATCTAGAAATTTCTAAATATCAGTCAGTGATACAAATCACAAAAGAGGTGCGAACTCTTCTTCCGGAGCCCAATCTGCTCCAGCATGTTTTGATGGTTAGCCAGTAATGAACATCTTATGCTATTAAATAACTGACACCAATGGAGTGAAAAGTATTTTCTGATGTAAGATGTTAAAATTTGAGTGTCTATCCATACGGTTTCAGTTTAACATAGTCTTGCCTGTTTGTTTCAGCTCCCTTTGTACCACAGTAATGAAATTGAGCAGTTGAGTCACCAGGTGACCCTGTTCAGTAAAATATTTAGCATCTACTAGGTAGCACTTTAGAAAAAATACTAAAAATGAAAATTCTGCTAGTTAACAGAATTTAGTTTTTACAAAGCGCTCAATAAAGTCTAAGTTCAGATACCCTTTCCTAATACTTCGACTTTTAATTTCTCTTTTCTTTCTGTATTGTTTCCCCTCCCCCTCAGTTTATCTCCCTCTCTACTTCTTTCTACCTCTCCATTCTCTTTTCTCCTTTGCTTTCTTTTTTTAAAAAAAATTTATGTTTCATAGATATTTTATGTATTTACATTTCAAATGTTATCTCCTGTCCACCCTCTTCCATACCCCCTCCCGTCCTCCCCTGCTTCTGTGAGGATGCTCCCATTCCCGCCCACCCACTTCAACCTCAACACCCTGGCATTACCCTACATTGGGGAAATAAGGACCAAGGGCTTTTCCTGCTATTGATGCTGGACAATGCCATCCTCTGCCATATATGTGTCTGGAGTCATGGGTCCCTCCATGTGTACTCATTAGTTGGTGGTTTAGTCCCTGGGAGCTGTGGTAGGGTTTGGTTGTTTGATATTGTTGCTCTTCCTATGATGTTGCAAACCCCTTCTGCACCTTCAGTCTTTTCTCTAACTCCTCCTTTGGAGTCCCCTTGTTCAGCCCAGTGGTTAGCTACGACCATCCTCATCTGTATCAGTAGGTCTCTGGCAGAGCCTCTCAGGAGACAGCTATATCAGGTTCCTGTCAGCAAGCACTTCTTGACATCAGCAATAGTGACTGGATTTGATGGCTGCATATGGGATGAATCCCTAGGTGGGGCAGTCTCTGGATGGCCTTTTCTTCAGTCTCTGCTCCACTCTTTGTCCCTGTATTTCCTCCTGTGAGTATTTTGTTCTCTCTTCTAAGAAGAAATGAAACATTCACATTTTGGTCTTCCTTCTTCTTGGGCTTCATATGATCTGTGAATTTTTTCTTATGTATTCCAAACTTCTGGGCTAATATCCACTTATCAGTGCCTCTCCCCAATTTCCCTCTCTTTTTACTTGTTTTTTTTTATTGCACAAGCTTTTACCATTCCTCACAAATGCTTGAGCTATTCCATGACTGTAATAATTTCCATTTATAGCACATAACTAATTTTAACATATTTTATTCAAGTCAGTTTCATTTAAAGATTGTGCTATGAATGGTATTTTAATATACTCTAATAACAGTCAGAGCATATGAAGACATTTTGATATTTTCTGCAGTTAAATGTTTCATTTACTTTGGATAAATTATGTTATATGAAATCATGATTTATCAATAAATACATTTAAGTATTGGTTTAAGGAATAAGAACATATAAAAGAAAAATTGAAATTTACTTGTGTATTTAAAGCATTAACTGTAGGCCTTTATGAACTGACATTCAGTATTTTTGTATTTGCTTTTTAAAATGTTTTCACATAATTTTATTCGTATGGATTTCTACACAGTTAAATATTTTATATAAATGTAGATATTTTATAATCCATTAAAGTATACCTTTATCTAATTTTATTTTTTGAATAGTAAAACAGAAGATTTTGCAGGATTCTAATTGCAAGCACTTTAATACATTTTGTGTATATAATTTTTCTTCCTAGAAGTGAAAAAGCAAATATGATTATTTTACCTTTAGTGACTTTCTTTTACATTCAATTATTTTCTCTTTCTTTTATGTATGTGCCTGTGTACCCATGTGTTTCTCTTTTTGTGTATGTTTGTATGTCTCCTTATGAATGTGTTTGTATGCTTAAGTATATATGTGCAATGCATGTCTCTCTATGTGTGGACACACATGTCTGTTTGTATGGCTGTGCATGTTTTAAGACACGTGAAAATCAGAGAACACATTTGTGGGAGTTGGATTTTCTCCTCTCAGTCATTAGGCTTAGCTGAGACATCTCACTGACTCTATCTTAACTTTCCATTTTAGTATTAAAGTAAGAGACATGACTTGAACGATGAAATTCAACAACCAGAACATTCTTTTCCCCGATTGTTCCATCTCTCTTCTTTCTTTCCATTCTCTTTTCTTCCGTTCTTCCTTTCTTCCTTTCTTCATCATTTTTTCATCATATACTTAATCTTCTTAGTCCTCCTCCTCCTTTTCTTCTTCCTGATTCTTCATCTGTCTTTAGATGTAGGCTAGGCTGTTCTGAAAGTCATTCTGTAGCTCAGGTTATCGTCAAAATTCAAACCTCCTGTCTCAGTTTTCCAGGTCATAGTATTATGTACATGAGCTATTATGCTAAGCTTGACCATAAGCAGGAGTGCATTACCTTTATTCTCAAAATATGAAGGCACAGCAAAACCCAGTGCTTGGCAAGTGGGAAGGGTGGATGAAATATTATCTCTTACTTTAGTTTCCATGAATATTCTCATCATTTCATCCATGAGATGCTCTTCCTCAATTCCTACTCAGTGTGTAGTTTTATATACATTGTTTGATCTTATTTTCTTGCAGAAAAAAATGGTAGCCCTCCTAGATTAAATGCATACTCTATCAGTTAGTGTTGCCATCACCCTAGTGTAGAGAAGATGTAGTCCTCATATTTGTTTGAAAAGATTGCATGAAGATGTAGAACAAATTTGAGCTCTTTTCTATGCTAGAGGCACTCAAAGATTTTGAGGCTATCAGTCTTTTACACATTTTAAAAACACGGTTTTATACACAGAGATTGGAATAGATGGGTAAATGTAGATAGAATGAGAAGGATAGAAGTGCGTAAATTAATATAGACAATTGTGTACATTAGCAATCTTTAGTTTCAATAACTCTTAAATGTTTTGTCTGTAGATAATGATACATAAGTGAAATATGATGGAAGATATTTGCAGGAAATTTCCTGATTTCTAGTAATTATGAAAATTCATCATATATATATATGTATCGTATATATGGAGAGAGAGAGAGAGAGACAGAGACAGAGAGAGAGAGAGAGAGAGAGAGAGAGAGACAGAGAGAGAGAGAGAGAGAGAGAGAGAGAGAGAGAGAGAGAGAGAGAAAAAGGATGAATAAAATTAATAACATGCATTTTATATCTTTATTTTTGAAAATTTAACACAATGATATCATTTCTCCCTTCAACTCTCACTGTAAACTATGACATAAACTCTCCCCTTGCTTCCTCTCCTATTTATGGTCTCTTTTTCTTTAATCGTTTTAACCTACATACACACACCTAAATACATAAATATATTCCGCTGAGTCTGACTAATACTCATCCTGTATCTATATGATCTCTGGACTTACTTGTTACTGGTTGGTTAATTCAGAGTCCCTTCCTGGGAAGACCATTTCTCCTGCTCTCAGCTTTACGCAGTTGTCTGTGGTTCTTTGTCTGGAGTTGAGGTTGTGCCTTTTATTATTGTATAGGATGGCTTTGCATATCCCCTGAGTGGATGAAGCCTAATTATGGAATTATTTTTTTGCTCCCTGAGATATGACTTTTAAGCCCTCTGTGTTTCTTCCTGCCACCTTGGTTTAGAATCATTCCCATTGTCCCTGCACAGTGAAATTCAAGTCCTGGCTACTTGTAGGTTTCCTAGGGAGTAATTTTCTTCTTCATTTAAAACATGGACAGAAATCTAAAGTGTTGTGGTCATTCTTTAAGACACCAGCAGGCTCCGTGTGTTTCCATGTAATCTCTGCTACCAGGCCCTCTTTACCCTAAAACAGACTTCGCTTTACTCTTTCCGCCTACTCTCATACAGCCAGTGTTCTTGTTACCTGTGAGGACGGGAGCTGTTTTTAGTATCTTGAATATGCTGGTGATGCTGCCTCATTCCTGGAAAGTCACTAGCAGGTAGAAGACAGGATGTAGAGCTGGTAAGCTTGCCTTACTTGCTAAGATTAGCCACTGTGTGACTATCTAGTCTTGGACAAGTGGCACAGAGAGAGGTGAGGGGGGAGCAACCAAGCACTGACAGGTATGCTCTGGTGCCAAAGTCGACGGAAAGTTCTACAATAACATACTGCAGAAACGGCATCTACCCAAATCTCACTAAGCTTCAAAATCCTTGCATTTCTATTAGAGAGAGAGAGAGAGAGAGAGAGAGAGAGAGAGAGAGAGAGAATGTGTGTATGTGTGTGTATTGTGTATGTATGTGTGTTTGTGTATGTATGTGTATGCATGTATGTGTGTAGATATGTGTATATGGATATGTGTGTATGTGTGTATGTATGTTTGTGTGTGTATGCATGTATGTGTGTATGTGTGTATTTGTGTATGTGTGTGTGTGTATGTATGTGTATGTGTATATGTGTGTGTATTTATGTGTCTATGTGTGTATTCGTGTATGTGTGTGTGTGTATGTTTGTGTGTGTGTGTGTGTGTGTGTGTGTGTGTGTGTGTGTGTGTATGTTTGTGTGTGTGTGTGTGTGTGTGTGTGTGTTCCATGAGGGAAAATGTAATCTTACGAGAAAAACATGTTTCTTTATTTACCAGTGTATCTTTCCCCTTTGTTTCTACTCACCTATTGTACACTTACTACCAGGCAACAGAAATAATAAAAGGGCCATCCTGAGGAGCAAATCCCACAGTGTGTTAGTTTACAACTTAAACATTCAGCTTTCAGCATGCATTCAATACCACACATATCTAGAGGATACAGCGAAAGGTCACAAAACCTATTCTAGTTCACTTCACAGGTTCTGAGAGACAAAACCCACTTTCCTAGGGAAATATCACTATCCTTTTCACATTTGGGACATCTGTGGGAAAGTGTTGAATAATGGCTGTCTTACAGGTAGAAAGATTTCTCCATTTCTGTTGATAAGATACTTAGATAAGAGACTTTCTTTGATAAGGGGACATTTAACTGTCAGCAGTAGAGAACATAATTGCATTCATGTTCATATAGTGAATAAATTCTTCCCAATAAACACTGACTGATTCTCATTAAAACTGAGTAATAAGATTCTGTGCTAACAAATACCATTTTCTCAAGTACGTATTTGCTCCTATGAGATCAAAATCCCGCTTGTGAGTAAAGCTGCCAGTGACATGTTTAAGACCCATTTTAACAGGGAAAGTTACAAAGCCAAGTAAGTTTAATTGCATGTCACCTCTTGATTTTGACAAAATATAATGGCACAAGTTGCTGGTAAACTTAATTATGTAGATTTATTTTAGCTTAACAAAAATATATGCTATATGGAGTAAGGAGTTAGCTATGAGCCAAGTTTTAACTTGATATTCTTTTTTTTTCTTGCAGTGAAAATGTGCACGAAGGAATGTTTTAAATTAATGAAATTTATCAGTGTGATTATCACCAGAGGCAGGTTTATACCGGGAAGTACCTCTTCCAATCATTCACAGAGCAGCTTAGGAGTCTGTGAGCAGAAGCTATCCCAGTTTCCTGCTGGGTTTTGCACCTCTGCCAGAAATCCCCAGTATTTCCGTCATTATCGCCTAACCAATAGCTTACTTTTCTCTAAGTGACTTCTGTAGAATGGCTCATGATTTGGGACAGAGACCATTCCTGACACTTCCATGTCACATGATTATCATCTTCTACCTCCCCACACTAATACGTTCACACTTTCTCTCGCCATAGCCTTTATTTCACATATATTAAACAATAAAATTTTAAATTAGTCATGTTTTGGCTCCTTATTCTCTGTTAGTAGCTTTTTTTTATGAGTTGCCAGGCTTTTTGTTTGTTTGTTTGTTTGTTTGTTTGTTTTTAATTTTCTAATGTCGACCACATGGTCTTTTGGCCTCTACCACAGCAACACGATTCTCTTTAGCCAAGGACAGTCATCATCCCACAGCACTATTTGTCTTTTCTCCTCCAATCAACCAGTTGCACATGATTGCATTCCTAAGATCTTATTGCTTCATTGCTCAAAGTCTCCCATGTTTTTACATGGGCTATAAAATGTTCAGACCCTTTAGAGGTGTTTTAAATTTGTTCATGGCTTATTCCCTTCATTTCTATTCTAGCCATGATGGGCCTTGTTCGCTGGCTATGGTATCTTACATTTCAGCTTTCGGACTTTGTTGATTGCAATCCTGTTTCTTGTTATTCTTCTCTTTAGGACCTATCCGCTGTAACTCCTTTATATGGCTTCTGTAAGCCTCTTACTTCCTGACTTTTTCAGGTTCAGACACATCTTAGAAACTATGGGCCTGCACTTCGGCATGTACAAGATATTGTGTAAGACTTTTAGTGAATTTCTTTCTTTTTCTTTCAGGTAACTTTGATGCCTTTCAAAAAATAATTATTTTTTTCAGAGCTATTATCCCTGTTCTTGGTGACTAAGGGCATTGTTTTCCATTGTTGATGAAATATTTTCTTTGCATAAGTGTGGTCATGCTATCTACTTTATAAGCTCTGTGAAATAAGTAATGCACATCACAAGAATTCTGATGCAAAATACATGTAAACATTAATATGTAGTTATTGATCAGCAGTTAATGTGACCTTTAAAATCATAGAAAATTCTGAGTCTAGAATTATGGCTCAGTGGTTAAGAGCACTTATTGCTCATTTGGAGAACCCTCGTTCAATTCCCGGCATCCACATGACAGCTAACGCCTGTCCGTAGCTCCAGTTTCAGGACATTTGAAGTCCTCTGGCCTCTGCTAGAATCAGGCATAGACATGGTGCACAGACATACATGTAGGCAAAACAACCAGACACATAAGACAAAATATAAAAATATAAAATTCTAATGCTATTTTTGCTTTAAGCTAATGTTTCAAGGTAAATATAAAAATCATACTTTTTTTGAAGAATTTTCAAAAGTCTAATACCTTACTGAAAATTTCCACTCAAAAGGAGTTTTTCCAACAGCAAAAAAAATTAAGTGCTTTATGAAACTATTAGATTTTCTTCGAAATTTCTTTTGACTTGATTATTTTTGTTGGATTGAAAAAGAATATTGATATAGGCATAAGTATAGTATCATATTATAAAATAAGTGATTTTATTTTTATTAATTTGCACATTTGATTTCAGAAGTGTAGTTTGTATTCTAGGAATCACATGGGAAGTGGCCAACATCTGCCTACCTTGCATAGTTTGAATACCAATCAGATGTACATGTAATCTAGATGCTCTTGAAATCAGAGATGTTTCCTGGCCTAGCAATTCTTTGGGTTCTTTTATTGTTAGGGACAAACCAAAATTTATCTGTAGAATCAGTACCAAATATAACGCTAAGGCCAACACTTGGAAGTGAGGATAGAAGATTACGCTCCTCTCCCAGTGGGTACCATTTTGCGGGTGAGCAGCAACAATTTCCCGTTAAGAGTTAATGCAAAGTCAATGGGACATGAGTTAAGTTTCTAAAATGCCGTTTACCATCTGAAAAAAGTCTGCACAAAGCATTTCATTTCTCACTTTGTGTAAGTCTTGGAAAGACATGCTATTTCTCTAGTTCCGTCAGTAGTGAAAATGCCTTCACACAGGCCTGGAGCTGATGACATTGTAGTGAAAGCTTTCCAAACACTAATTGGAAATTAAAAATAATCTTGACAACAGCTCAGAACATCATAGCTATGTTTCTTCACCTTCGACTCTCATTATCACTCACCACATACACATATGCTAATGGAGAAAGTGTTTACAATTGTCTTCTGGTGCCATTGCTCTCGCTTTTCATCTCGTTGAGTTATTTTTGGATGGCTAACACCTTGTGATATCAAATTGCAATTTTATTCTCAGCTTAGTGTGCAGGACTCTCTGGATGTCTCGATTTTCCCTGATAGAAGAGTCTTCAAGGGGTGTTTTATCAGAGGGTAAATGTGGAATGCATTGATTTCCACAACACGTTAAAGAAAAAAAAACGGGAATTTCCTTTAGATTTTTGCAATTTATTGAAAATTAACAATAGACATGTGGTTTAAATTACTTACTGTGTGATAAAAGGTAATAGTGCTCATTTTAGTTGTTATTGGATTCTTAGGGAGACATTGTTGGAAGATATTCATGAACTATATTTGAGTACAAAAGGCCAGGAAGAAGAAATGTAGCATTTAATTTGGACGAAAAGGGTGACATGGAATTTGAAACACAACAAGCCTTAGTAAGGGTCACTCTGCATTGCTGCAATATATGGGTGCATGGGTGGTCTCGTGGACTTTAGATTAAGATGAGTCTGAATTTATAGCAGGTTTATAAGATGAAGTTTACACATATAAGTGTGGGCAACTTATGAATACAGAAAATGCCTTGTGCCTACTCTTTGCTCTGTGTTTTCACCTGGGATAAGGACTTGCAGAACTCTTTTCTTTGAGTGAGTTTAAAATGCCCCATCATGTGCACAGCGATTCTGCACAGAAGGCCACTTCCTTGCTTTCCATGTAAAAAATGCATTGGGAGGGCTGGGGTAAGGGCTCCGTGAATAAGTATGTGCAAGCATGAAGACCTCGGTTTGGATCTCAGAACTTATGGTTCAGAGGTAAACATGTGCATTTCTTGCACTGGACACCCAAACCCCCATAGCTTCCTGGCCAGTGAATCTAGCTGAGCAGTGAGCTTCAGTTTCAGCGAGAAAGCCTGTCTGTACATACAATAGAGAATGGTAAAAAGATGCCAAGAGACTCAGCGTCACACTCTGTTCCCCTGTCCTCTATGAGCAGCTGCCTACACACACACACACATATGCATGCACGTGCGCATGCGTGTGCGCGTGCGTGCGCCCACACACACACAGAAACACACGGTTCACAACACAGAGATAATTATATATAGATACAAACAGACACATAGTCACAGCTACAGACACACACACACACACACACACACAGAGTCAGACACACAGAGACACATGGTTCACAACACACAAATAATGATATACAGATATAAACACAGACACAGTCACAGCTACATACACACAGACACACAGACACACACAGAGAGATAAACAGAGACACACACATAAACATACACCAGACACAGATGGCTGTTTTGTCCCCGGGAGCTCTGGCTGGTTGGTATTGTTTTCATGGGGTTGCAAACCCCTTCAGCTCCTTCAGTCCTTTCTCTAACTCCTCCATTGGGGACCTCGGTGCTCAGTTCACAAGGCACGATCTACACCATGTCAATTTCCTGGTGAGAGTGATCCAGTCAGCCTCAAATCATCTGCCCCCAACCCCTTGACAAGGAAGCTTCCAAAGCTGTATAAAAGATATCTAGAGAAGTTTCTTTAGACCCACAGGCTAGAAAAGCTAGCAAAAGTTTTATTTAAAAAAAAATGACTGCTGTGTTTTCTCCTTTCACTTTTACCAGTTTGAAACAAGAGTGATTTATGAGGATATAGATAAAAGTGAGGCACTTTCAGGTATCATTTGGAGACTTGTAAGATGTGAAATCATCAAAATATGGATTATGTGGAGCTGAGACACTACTTGGCGAATAAATTCCTCTTACTCTGTTTATGAACCTACTCTTTCTTGAGAATTTTTGTAAGAAAAAGAAAGCTCTCCTGTGATTGTTACTTCCAGATACAAACCGTAATTCTATTCAGTTTTTCTTGATTTTTTTATTGGTTATTTTATTTATTTACATTTCAAATGTTATCCCCCTTCCCAGTCTCTCCTCCACAAACCCCCTACCCCTTCCCTCTCTCCTGACTCTATTCAGTTTTTTTAAAAGAAGCAGTTTTCCTCAAGTATTTAGTGCCCAAGTAGTGGCACAACCTAATTTTATAAATACAAATATCTTTCCTTCGTTGAGAAGTAAAATGTGATTTGGAGGCCCAAATGTTCAGTACTTTCTAACATGTGATTTGCACTGAAATAATTGTATTTTTAAATGTGTTGCCAAACAGTTCTAGGTAGTAAGGGGCAACGTGGTGAAATGGTAATAAATGGGAAAACAAAGACACAGATAACTAGAAAATGATTAATTTTAGTCTTTCCCACTAAACACTAAAATACTGTATACGTCAAAGTAATTGTTGCTAAACAGAAGTTTAAAACTTACAATTAAGAAAACAATCACCAAATGAAAAAAAGCTCTGACCCAGAATTGTTCCTATCTGAAGGAACTGAATGTACAAAACTGGAGAAGAGCCTGAGGAAGGGAGGTTGAGTGACAGGCCCAAGCTGGGATCCAGCTCAAAGGGAGGCTCCAATGCCTGACACTGGTAATGATGCTGTGCTATGTTGCAGACAGGAGCCTAGCATGGCGGCTCTAGGAGAGGCTCAAAAAGCAGCTCAAAGAGTCAGATGCAGATACCAATGGACACCCAACCAATGGACAGAAGCTGGGACTTCTGTGATTGAATTAGGGAAAAGCTGGAAGAAGCTGAGGAGGACAGTGGCCCCTAGGGAAGACCGGCAGTCTCAATTGACCTGGACCCCTCAACCCCCGCCCCGCCCCCAAGATCTCTCAGACAGTGACTCATTGCTATGAACCCCCCCGGCACATATACAACAGAGGACTGCCTGGTCTGGCTTCAGTGAGGGAAGATGCACCTAACCCCAGAGAGACTTGAGGTCCCAGAAAGTCCGGAGGTCTGGTGGGGTGGGAGTGGAGGATGGGGACATCCTCTTGGACACTGAGAAGCGGGAAGGTATGGGAAGGGGAGCAGCTAGGGAGGGGGACCAAGACTGGGATGAAGAGTGAACTGTAAAATGGATTAAAGGATTAAAAAAGAAAGAAAATTTGAAAGTGGATGGAGGAAAGGTACAAACCCTCAACCACACAGAGAACTATAGAGAACCAGGGGAAGCTGGGAGTGGGTGAGGTCGCCTCTTTCAGCAAAGGCCACACCAACTGGTTTTTCGGCCAAACCATCAGCTGTGAAACCATTCATACAAATAATGATTTGTGGTCTGAACAGGTTATATTTGTGAGCATGCAATATAATTAGTGAACAAAGAGGTTTTATATTTAAAAGAGAGTGGGAGAGAAAACTGGTGTGGTTAAACTATAATCTCAAACAATAAAAATTAGGATAAATAAAGATTTAAATAGAAGACCTACCAATAGCAAAGCCCATCCAGATGGTAACATTATTCGGTGTTAAGAAAATAAATAAATTGCAACTGAAAGCCAGTTCTTATGTATTAAATTATCAAGATTAAAAATCAGACACATGGGGTTGGGGATTTAGCTCAGCGGTAGAGCGCTTGCCTAGCAAGCTCAAGGCCCTGGGTTCGGTCCCCAGCTCCGGAAAAAAAAAAAGAAGAAGAAAAGAAAAAAATATCAGACACATACCACAACCACCAGAAAATGCTCAGTCCTGGTAGAAATAAAAGTCAATACTTGTACTTTAGAGAAGAGTGTGGCAGTTTCATATTTTCTTACAAAGCTACATGTAACCTGACAATATGATCTAGCAATTATAGCTCTATATACATATCTGATAGGAAAACTCATATGCATAAGAAACACACATACAAATATGGATAGAGGGATGTTTATGTCTGTTGAAGCTGGAAATCACCACCAATATATTCTTTGATAGTAAATGGGTAGATCGTGCATACCTATTTAACTGAACGCGGGTGGACTTGAAAAAGAAATAAGATATCAAATGAACGTTAGATATACCCCGCTTCACAACAAAAACCCCAGCCTGAGGAGGGAGCTCACCGCGATTTCCATCGAAATCGCACAGCCTTCCCAGGGAGCCAAGGCTGAGGAGCGGAAGCCGCCTGTGGTTTTCAGGAGTTTAAGGGAAAGGGAAGTGAAAAGACAAAAGGGAGGTGAAATGTTAGGACATAGGGCTGTGATGGGGAATACAGAGGCTGTTAATTTTCAAAAAGAAATATTTTACTCTCCTATAAATTATAAAAGTATTAAAACAGTCCTCCACTGGATCTTGACTGCAGATGTTGGCTACCTCAATCCTGAAGGAGGAAGTAAGAAGAACCACTGTCATGGATCTGCTGTCGTTTTGTTTGGGAGGTAGATAAATACAGGAAAATATTCTTGATAGTCAAAGTATAAAATCCAGCATGAAGCTCCACAACTCCAGAGTAACCAGAATGGTTTTTCTAACTGTCTAAGAATTCACTGAGATCTATGGACTTCGGGTTATAAACAGCAAAATAGACGCAGCCCGTGTATTGAATCTGATTGGTTCCTATGACCTATGTGAATTCAAACAGTCGCCTCCCTTTATCCATAACGAATTTTGAGCACAACAAATGAGACAATCCACAAATTTTCCGAGATACATAAACACATCGCAGGCTAATTCACGTGCTTTAGAGGGTGAAAACGGTTGGTTTAAAATAGAAATTTTCATGGAAGTGCTAATTTTTAAATCTATTTAAAAACCTCCAGTTTTAGCTAATTTGTTATATATTTTCTTTTTAGTGCGCATCATAGCCGTACAAAGTCAAACGGTTTTTGCTTTAAGGAATAATTTTCCTCCTTCAAAAATTAAGACCAAAGCTTGAAAGCCTTCAGAATAGCAATCCACATGTTTACTACCTTTTGACACTACTGATTTTTCTTGCAAACCTAGAGGTCTATATTGTCTGTTCTCTTCCACCTGAAGAACTTTATAACAGGCAGTGTACGGACTGGGGCTGTGGTGACACCACCTCTACTGGTCATCCGTAGACCTCCCTCACACGTATTTGTAGATTATTTTCATGGGATATAGAAATCTGATTTGCTTATAAAAATTTAAAAATACCGGACTGTCTTTTGGGCTTCATCCTCTCTGGCAAGAAGCACCTTTTAGGCGTTCTTGTCCTCCCTCGTTACATTTTTCTTTCCTGGCTGCTTTGGCGACCTTTCCTTCAGCTGTGCTTTTCATCAGTAGACAGTGGCACGTCACCCAGGAGTTTCCTTTGAATCTCTCCAGTTTGGGTTCCGTGAGCTTCTCACATTTACACACGTTTATCTTTCAGCATAGCTGGGGGGTGCTTTGGCAATAATTTCTTAAAATCCCTTTCTATTGCATCTCTGCAGGGCCTTCTCCCTCCCGTTTGACTCCAATTACATGCATTTATATCAATCATCGACTTCCTTTATGTCAATTTCCTTTCTGAAATTCTGCTCACCGTTATTTTTTTTAACAACCTTCTTTCTATCTGCTTTAAAAATCAGTGATTATTTCTGTGATGTCCACTCAGCTATCGAGCCTGGTCGGTGAGCATTCACAGGTAATTGTAGGTGCAGTTTAAACATTTTTGTAGGTTTAAGTTGTCTGTGTGTGTTTGTGTGTGGGCGTGTGTGTGTACGCATGTGTGTGTCTGTTTCTCTGTCTGTGAATACGGGAATATGTGTGGGATGCCGAAAGCAGCCCGAGGTTCAGATCTCCTGGAGCTGCTGTTGCAGGAGGTAGTAAGCAGCCTGCGGTGCGTGCTAGAAACCCAACATTGTCCCAGTGCAAGAGCAGCCCATGCTCTTAGCCTCCGAGACATCACTCAGAGCCTGTGCGCGCAGGTTTTATTTGACTCGATGGTGTCTCACAGTTTCTGCTTCTTTATCACTGAACTCATGTCTTTTAAGAACTTAGACATATTTCTGATATTCAGTTGTCATTATTGATGACTTTCAATATTTGAAAAATTATTTGGGAAATCTTTTATTGAGTGCATTCTCCTCTGTTTCTTTGTTTTGGAGACATTCTCTCGCTTCCTTGTGTATTTAGTAAGTTTTACACATTTGGTGGTCACTGTGATGAGGCACCGGAGGGGCTTTCGATTATGTTATTTTCCCTTAAATGGTGTTTTGTTTTGAGCAGCAGGTGCATGCACGTGCGCGCGCGCGCACACACACACACACACCACACATACACACACACACACCACACATACACACACACACCACACATACACACACATACACACACACACACCACACACACATATAATACATATATATTATATTATACATATAATATATATATATATATGGTATTTTGATCTTGTCAAGCTTACTTTGTTGCTTTGTTATGCTGGTTTTTTTTTCTTTTTTTTGATTAGTCATGCTCATGTCCTTTTGGGGCTAACTTTGATCCTGAGGCCATATCATGCTCATGTCTTAAGGTTTTTAGATCTAATTTTGATCCTAAGGCCACAAGTTTATACTAAAGGGCAGAGCTCAGTGAGTCGTCCTTACCCTGGCTTGGCTAACGTACATAGTTTCTAAGCTCTGCACAATTTCCTTACCTCAATTTTCATATTAGCTTCATGGTATCTATTTTGCTAGGGTTTGCATTTCCTGCCTAAAACCTTAGTTAAACCCTTGGTCAGTAACTAATAAAAACCTCAATCAGACTTCTGATAGTAATCACCTCTCCCAACTACATAGGTTTTACTTTTATAAGATTTGTCCCTGGAAATTCCAGTGATTTCGGGAGCCCCTAAGTGAAACCTCTGATGACTCAGTTGAGCAGGATCAATCTCTGCTCATTTGTGCAATGGTTTTAATTTGATTACCAGTTGCAGCAGTGATTACCATTGGCTGGCTTGATGTTATGCAAGAGGAGATTATAGACGAAACATTTCAAAGCAAAACTGACAATTTTCAAATAAAGTGCTGCTTTTGTTGTCTTGCTTTCTTTTAATAAAATATTTGTACATGTGTGTGTGTGTGTGTGTGTGTGTGTGTGTGTGTGAATGTGAATATACAACTGAGGTCAGAACAGAATTTCATGTAGCTAGAGTTACAGATGGCTGTTAGCCACCATATATGGATACTGAGACTCATGAGTCCTCTTAAAGACTACCTAACATCCTTAGCTGTCGAGCCTTCTCTCCAATCCCTGCTTTATAGATTTAATCTAGTGATGCTCTCATTAATTCTAATGCTGTACACATTTTCTTTGTAGAGACTGCCCTAGGTCAGAAGACTGAATGTACAGACGGCTTATAAATGTCTCTCCAACCACACTTAACTCTTAAATACTTTATGTAATTTAGTTATGCCTCAGACCTCTATTCCTACCTCTGAAGTCAACAGTGGGAATTAATTATTGATGATAATGTGTTGTTTAATGGCAACCAGTGTCTAGTCACAACTAACAATGTCAGACCTCAGGATCGAACATTGACCTTGTCAGTGCCTTCTGGCAGTGACGGTGCACGCTGTATTTTGACAGTGAGCAGTGAGATACTTGAAAATCCTTTTGTTTAAAAAACAAGTATAAATTAATGGGGAAGTTTATGGTGTGGGCTCGAACTGAAGTTTTAACATTCGGTTCCGCATCAGTGAGAGGGCAGGAAAATGGGACTAGCAAACCCACTGTATGCTAAATCTTCACATGAAATTTTGATGTCAAAGGAGGTGGATGAAAGGAGTCTCTCAAGTAACTATTGTCACAAATGTCTAAGTCACAGGAAAAAAAATGCTTTTCATTCTTTTCTCCCTTTAAATGACGGAAAACTTTACAACTACAGGGCGTGTATTCATTAGAATTTAAAAATATAGGGAATTGCCAACACTAATGTGTCTTTTATTTTTTTTCTTCTTTCTGTGGATTCTTTTCAATAGTTAGCTCCTGCAAAGTACATCAAATGAAAAAGCCTAGCAAGAACATGCAAGTATTCATTAGATACCTGGAGGAGTAAACACAAAGGAACATTTTCAATGAATACAGATTAGGAAATGTTACTTTTGTTTTCTTTGCTTCTCTGTGAGAAACCCACACCACTGAACAAATTTTAAATGTTATTTATCTTTGTGCATCAACTCCAAACCAAAAATTAAAAAGCCACATATATCCAATATGATTGACAGGTATTATCAGTAATGATAGGTTTACTTTGATTTTTAACTTTGCATTAAAGGATACATCCTCTTCTCGATGCCATGTGGGACAAAGCACTCCATTTTAAATAGCAACTGTGCAAACAATTTCAGTGGGGAGAAATAGATTCTGTGTTTTTATTGTACTTGGTGTGGTTCCTTTATTCATAAGCAAAAACTTGGTTTGTATTTCCATGCATAACATCATCTGACATTCTCGGTCTTCTGCCTGCTTCATTCTCCCTGTTTTGCTGAACGTTCTAATTATTTTAGAAGAAAGCAAATACCAACCATGTTTTCAAGTGGTAAGTATGAGGACACAACTTACCACACAAAGGTGTGTGTGTGTGTGTGTGTGTGTGTGTGTGTGTGTGTGTGTGTGTGTGTATGTGTTATATGCCTGTGATGTGAATGTTAGTGTATAAGTGTGGGCACACATTTGCTGTTATGAATATGTGGAGGTCAGAGGGGAACCTCCAGTGTTCTCATCTTCTGCCCTGTTTGAGACAGAATCCCTGGTTTTTTGCTGTCCCTTAAGCTATGGTAGCTGATTCAAAAGCCTCTGGAAATTCTTCTGTCTGTCACCTGGTAGTAAGAAGTAGAATTTTATATGTGCAGTGCCAACCGTACTCAGTTTTACATGGATACTGTACATCCTCATTCTTGTACAACAAACGCTTTACCTACTGAGCCATTAAAGCTTTGGTATTAAAATCCCCCAAACTTAGTTGTCCCTGGGTTATTTGTATAGTTTTAAATATCAGTTTCCCAGACACAGTATCCATCAGGGACCGTGGCAGGGGATGAGATTGTCAGAAGTGGTGAGTGCTTTCTTAAGAACATCTTCAGCATTTCTGAACTTCTTGACTGTCATAATGCTGTGCCTTTATTGAAAAAAATATGAAAAAAGAAAAAATAGGTAATTTTGATGTTGAAAAGCATGTCTCTGAAATATTTTAATGCTGATCCTGTTTGTTATATGACATCCATTTGCTATGTGATTTAAAAGTAGTCCTTATCTATTATGATGTCTTTTCAAGTTTGAAATAGTAGTATTTGACATTCCAATTTTTAAATCAATAATCTTTTTAAAGATATACATTTACTATAGCAAAGTTTCTATATTTAAATATTGTATTTAATGTATTTTCAATAAAAATTGAGGTTATTGAAACTTTTATGAGCCAAAAAAAGCCAAGTCATAATTTCCAAGTGGACATTTTTACAGCCATTGATGTACATGGTTATAAAGAAGAAAGCAAAAAGAACATAATCATGTGTTGGGCTTATCAAAGTTAACCAAAATTTTGATAGCAATATCTTCCATACTATGGTTGCTGGTATATTACACTGGATTTCTTTAATGTCCGAAGGGCTGAGAAGCTGCCTTTCCTAAGAGCCATCCTTGGTCCTTTGGCTTTGCAAAGACTGAAGGCAGGATGACACCCTGGCACCTCTGGCTTCATTTAATACCATTTTCACCTGTCTAAGACAAAGGCCTGGGAGTCACTCAAGGAATTCCCATGTAAAGCCATGAGGTACCTAACCTGTGTCATCCCCATCGATGGGAAGGGCACAGAGATAAGAGTCATTGTCCATAACCTGCAGTCACCTTAGATTTCAGGAACAGCACAGACTGGAAAGAAAGACCACCCCTAATGAGGGTAATTATCTCTGTAAATGAGTCTGCACCTTGGAGTAGAAACAACTATCCTTTGTAAACCATACTCCTCTCATTACATCATAAGAGCATCATGGAGTCATCTTGCAGAACCAAAACTATGATCATGATCAATCACACCACCTCTTGTTTAAGACATATTAGCATCTGTTGCTCCCTGTCCTGTTTTCTCCTTAATTTAAACCTATAAGTCCTATTAATACCCGATGATGACGTTGCACCACTGCCTCCCTTTCCTGCTCACTTTCCCAACATGCTCCATTGATGAAATCTCCTACCTCTGTCTTTCACCGTTATCGTATCTTTAGCTGGAGCATTAGTGCGTTTGACTAAGCCCTACCTGTGGCACCTTCCAGAATTCAAGGCTTTAAAAGTAAAACTTCCTTAATAATACGGATCTTTGTAATTATTATAAACAACTATTTAAAAGATATAATAACTGTCTCTTTTGTTTTTTGAGATTATAACTATACCATCTCTCCCTTCCCTTTCTTCCTTCAAAGCCTTCTTATAGACTTTATTCTTTTATTAAATTAGTGACCTCTCTTTTCAAATTCTTGTTACACACACACACACACTCACACACACACACACACACACACACACACACACACCCACATATATATGTATATATATATATATATATATATATCCTAAATTTAACCTACTCAGTCAGTGCAATGTTACTTTAAAGTATTTACTATTGGATAATTAATTAATTGCTATGCTCTTTTCTGGAGTAGATGATTTCTCCTAATCTTAGCATCCCTAGGTTGCCTATAGTGCTTTGTGTAGAGTTGATGCCTCATGGACTTTGTCCTATTGACTTTGACATGACCATCAAAATGCAGAGTTGTGGAGACCAATACCTGTGGGTAGACCTACAAAATACTCCAACAGCTAAGGTTCATGGAACATTGTCAAAGAGGATGCAGAGTTAGTGTAAGAACCATAGGATCAGGGAATTTTCTATTAAACTTTTTCTCTTAGTAATGTCAGAATCTATACCTATGAAGTTTTATCCACATGACTTCTGAAACATGAGCGGAACAAGAGCAATAACAATAAGCATGCCAAATGTCATTTTTATATGTCATAAACTAAAATTATTTTATGTAAATACTTGACTATAAAGTTGTGAAGTTCTTTTTTTTTTTCATTATTCTTACTTACTGCAGACACACAGTCTGGTGTCGTCTCTGTATGCAGAAAAGCAAGCAAGTAGGAAGAAATGGTTACGTGCAGGAATGCACAGTGATCATGCAATGGGGCACGGGAACAATGGGTGGTGTAACACCATGGCTCATTCATCTTTATCCTGTCCAATAGGTGATCTCTTAGTTACTGAGGTCATTTTAGAAACCACAAGGCATCATTCTGCTTTGCTCCTTATTCTCATCTGTGCCTCTATTCTTCATGAATAGTTGATGTTGTTTCAAAAACAAGGAATCTATTGAAAACGTGAGAATTAGAATCCATCTACCTATCACACCAACTGTACAAACATGGACTTTTGGACTTTGACTGCTGTCTGATTTCTCTGCTGGCACGAAAGATGCATATTTTAGATCACATAATTTTTTTTTCAGGAAGAAAGAGCTCATATTTAAAAATAAGCTTTAACAAAGCATAATGACCCAGCTCTGAAATACGATATTTCCTTGGCAGTAAAAACTTATTTCTTAATGATCAAATCCCAAACAGCCTGTGAAAATGTGAAATTCAGTCAAAGAAATTCAGTAGAATTTACAGCTTGAGACAAAGAAAACTGTGTGCCTCATTGTGTATATTGCATTGAGAAACTAATGTAGGTATGCTAGATTGTAAAGATTCTCTCCCTTAAAGACCATGAAGCTTTGCAGCCTTGATATTCCTACCTCCCACTCCCGCAGACTGCTCTACATGGCTTGATTAGTTACAATAAATTCTATGGCTGTGTCCCATGGCTTTAACTGCAAATGATGAATTTAAGCTGGGGACTCTAATTTACTTCCAAAGGGTTCTTCCATTTAGTGCAATTATTCAGAACTCACTTCCCTGGTGGTTCTCCAATTTTTTTTGTCTAAGAAGTGTATTTTTAAAAATATATAACATTCCAGAACTTTCCAACTTAATGTCTTACTCAAAACAGGATATTTGCTTTATGTGAAATCTAAAGTGGTCATATATACATGTATACGAATATATACATTTATCTCTGTGTACATGCAAACAGCAAAATCAGTGATGAGTTCACATTGTAGAGTAGACTTTGAATCAAAACTTCATAGAAGAATAAGAAAGATTTTTCCTGGGCAGATAAATAAATGTAGAAATAAATGTATGGATATATGTGGAATTTGATTTTCCTTCCACCGTGAGTCAAATATGACATATGTGTCAATGACTTTTATCATTACTTTGCTTTCTAAAAATTGGTAAAACAGTAAAGCTCCATTTGAGTTAATTTTGTTTGCTACTACTCTGCAAAGTTATTCTCCTAAGTGAAAATAGTTGCAGGCAGAAATTAAGAATCCTAGATTTCTCAGAACCAACATGGTAAGAAAATCCAAAGACTACAATCCACCACACACTTTGATATGTGGAAGCATACACACACACACACACACACACACACACACACACACACACACACACACACACACACTAATTAAATTCAACAAAAAAATTTAAAAGCTAAAAGAAAGACTCAAGCATAATGTATAGGAAAGCAGTCGTCTGATTTGATAATGCAGAGAAGGATTGACTGTGTCTCCCAAATCTATACTCTCAGTCTCTAATAAACCTAATATCAATTAGGGAGTCACATGGACACACATCACTGTCCCCAAGTATGTACAAGTGCCTTATAGACACCTGTGAAATGAAAGCAGGGCATAGCCAAACTCTGTCTGCCACAACTTTACATATCTACAGAACTTTTTGTCAGTTTGGAAATTCCCTGAGGATAATGAAACATCAATCAGCAAGCACATTCTCCACAGTTGTGTAGAGTGTGTGGAGAGCATGGTGCATGCACACTTCTGTGACTGGGTCACCCGAGCTTTTGTGCCTACTCGGTGTTTTATTATTTGGCATTCTGCCTCTGTACTCATAAAATGATACAAGGATGCTTGTCTCATGCACTTATCAACCTGAAAGAGTTTCTGGTGACAATTTCACCATGGCCCACAGTGCAGGAGGGATTAGGGTAATGTCAAATGGGCCTTCTATTCAAGCAGCCTGGGGCGCATTGAAAAGAATGTTCCCAGAATAGGAAGTTCCTACTGGAAGAGAATTTTTATTCTCTGTCATTAGAAAAAGAAAAAAGGGAAACCTCTTTGCTGAAAACTTATCTTGCAAGTCCTGTCTTTTCCTTTACTGTCAGTAGAAATGGAAAATAGGTGACCTGATGTGACATTCTGTCAGTGAAACCACAGAGAGCATAAAACTTCATCTACATCATAAACTTAAAGACACTGGGATGATACTTAATCACTTCTGGTGTTAGTTTATGAGATGGACCTAGAATAGCTGCTTTACACATAAAGTCTCTTGATAGTTCCCTCATTGTTGTCTAAGGTGCTTGTTAAAAGTGTATACTCTAGACTTGCAAAATGGCTCAGTAGGTAAAGGTACTTGCCACCAAACTTGGAGACCTGAGATCCATTCCTGGAAACAAATGATGGAAGGGAGAACCTGCCCTTCACAAAAGCTCCCTGGTATGCTTGCACATCATCCAGTAAATAAGTACATGTGAAGTAAAGATGATGTGTGTTCTCACCCTAGACCAATGGAATCAAAGCTCTAGTATGGATTTTGGTGAAACAATGCACTTATGTGATACAATGACCAGAAAGCCTACTTCAACAATCTCTATTTGGGTTTCACTTTTAATTGATTGATTTTTCAATTTTTCATTTGTGTTTGATGTGCATTTGTATAGCTATGTTTTTCATGTGTGTGGCAATACATTTGCTTATGCTTGTGGAAGCCTAGGGTTGTCAGCAGGAATCCTCCTCAATAATTTGCCCACATTAAAGCAAGGTTGGTCACTTAAGTCCAGTGCTGTCCAGTAAAGCAAGATTTTCCTGCTTTGGTAATCTCTCTCTTCCTTCCAAGGATGGGGTCGTAGGCAGGCCGTCACAGCCACCTGGCATATATTAGAGTTTCTAAGTTCCATCTCTTATCTCCATGCTTTCATGGAACGTGGTCTAACTTCTGAGACATCTCCTCAGCTCCAATCCTCCAAAAGTCGGTCTGGAAATGAATTAATAAGACTCTTGACCCCCAGTGCATATATACCATTATGTTTTAATATGTACAGACTGTGGACAGTGTCTGAAATACCCAGAAAATTTAGGATCTATTGAGTATTGACAATGTTCTTTCTTCATTGGTCTTATCAACTCCTGGGATGTATGAATTCTGCATTATATCTCTGACACAAAAGGATATTTATTTCAACCACAGAAGGATATCAATAGAGATGGAGATACACAACTCTCTCTCTCTCTCTGTACATAATTAATTTCCTTGAAAGCTGTTTATTATAAAATATAATACTTCCTATTTGACTTAGCAAGTCTCAACATCTTGTTTTCACTTCAGATAACTTCAGTAACAAAATATCTACAAAAGCTCTCTGAATACTCTCTACAACCCTCTCTTCCCTCTGTCTTCCTTGTCATCCCAGAACAATAGTAGGTGTGTGGCTCTCACTGGTGATCTGTACTGTATCCTCAAAGGAGTTTCTCCATTGTTCTGTCTTCCCATCTCTGTGTCCAAAGGAATCACCTCTGTGTTTGAGGTGACACAATCTTTCAATTGCTTATTTCTCATGCTGTCATGGTCTTCAGAGTTATTTATATTAATACACATAACACCAGTTGACTCATTTTTAACCCCGGTAGTGTTTCATTGTATGAATATATGTATTTGAGAATGTGTGAGAAAGCCTTTCTTGACTCATACAGAATCCTCGGCTTGCACAAGGATTGCACATTTAGTAGAACTACAAATTTTTTATTTTCAGATGTCAGTTACAAAGGTGTCAAAATGCATCTCGCCTTAAACTTTACTTAACTCATGATTGGTGGGATAGCACTTATTTCCATGTGCATAGCAACTGTGTTTCCAGTTCCGTGATCTCTGGCCCATTTTCATTGTATGTTTTCGTCTATCATGCTCCCTGATGTTGCCTGGTTGGCTTACAGATGTGACCGTGATTGGTATGCAAAGCTTTTGTTTGATTCCGGACTTAGCATGAACTTTGTCCTCTGCTGTAGCACATCTTTTAACCTCTTTGACACACATTTTTATTTTAGTCTTTTATAACTTCATACATGTATATGAAGTGTTCCAGGCATATTCATCTTTTACTAACCTGTCTTACTTATCCTTTCCTGCTCCTCTTGGACGATCTCTCTCTCTCCAGTAAAATCTTCCCCTCCTTTCATGCTTTTAATGACACCCCAGGTTTAATTATGGGCTTGGATGTGAGGTAATTTGTTGAAACATGTGCAACTTACCAGAAGAAAAATAACTATCCATCCCCTGCATTGATCCTTCTGAGCCTGCATTGCCTCAGTAGATTTTACAATTTCATCCATTTTCCTGCAAGTTTCATTTTTCTTTACACTTGAATAAAATCCCATAAGGGTGCTCTTCTGGGTTCTCTTGTTTTAAACCTTTAACTTTCTACTCGATATCATTATAATATTGCATTTTTTTGTTTAAAACCTTAAGCCAAACTGGAAAAATTGTGAACTTAATTACTTTAAAGTAAAACAAAACAATCAAACAACAACAAAAACCCTTGCAATAATGGATAGGAAATAGATTTCAGCCTAAATGTCCACCAACTAATGAATGATAGTAAAAATATGGTACATATACACAATGAAATTTTATTCAACTGTATGGAGTTTACTATCATTTTGTCCTATCCTCCCAAGTACTTGATTTGCACATTATTATACCTATACAATAAAATCCAGATAATGTGTTCTGGAGATCACTACCACATAAACAATCTTCACCTTTGTGTTTCTCTCTAGATTTTATGTCAGAATATACCATACATACCATATATTGTCTGTTATTATAATGTCCAATTTCTAAATATCAACTTCCATGATCAGATATTAATGTGACTACACTTGGAAATATCATTTTTAAAATGGCCTTGTCAGTTTCTTCCTCATAGGCTATCACATGTTGACATTGACATTTTCAGGCTACATTTTGTAAGGTTGTAATTACATCTTTTGAGTGGACTCCTTTGTAGTCTGCATTATGTTGTTCTTTGCTATGGATTCCGCTCCCTTTTATCAAATCCTATTTTTCACAGGTAAACATGCCAATTGTAGTTGATAACTTTCAATTTTTCTACATTGCCTGCTTTTTGAAACTTTTATGAAGATTTCGTTCTTAATTTTATGTGTTTTCAAATTTTCTATTTAAAATATATTCATGTTTATTGTAAACATTATTATACTTGGGCATTTCTTTAATTTTCTCTTGTTTTCCTCTGTTATTTATAAACAACAATATTAATAGTTGTGTTTTGTTTCTTCTATTGTTTTGTGGGATTTGCTTCCAATTTAACAAGAAGGTGTACTGCCTTTTAAATATAAAATTATTGAAGATTTCATTGATTTCTATGTCTCTAAGTACTCTATCTGCATGTACACCTGCAGGCCAGAAGAGGGCATCAGATCACATTACAGATGGTTGTGATCCACCATGTGGTTGCTGGAAATTGAACTCAGGGCCTCTGGAAGAGCAGACACTGCCCTTAACCTCAGAGCCATCCCTCCAACAGCTGTACCCTTTAAAAAAATACACATTAAATATCTCAGCTAAGTTTGTAGGTATACATTATTTTTTCAACTTTCCATACATACCAAAAAAATCTCAGCGAATGTCTACAAATCTCTGAATATCATGTCTGATTTCACATGTATACACACACACATAAAAGTACAGATTATGAATGGCTCAAAGCAATGGCTTTGCTAATAAATCATTTTAAGATCAATTATTATCACTGAGGCATGATTTAGATTTCTTACTTTCTACTTTACTATCTCAGGAAACAATCTTCTTTGGTTATGTGCAAGCTTTAATTGTTCCAACTTGCTGTGGTTGAATATTGATTTCATTCTAACCTTGCCTTAGTGGCTTTGGAGAAAGCCACTGCTTCTGTCTTAGCACAGGCTTGATACAGTCAAGTGTGACATCCTGCAGGGGTTACACTATGAAAAAGTTTGGGACATGTCATCAGGGCAGCTTGAGTATGTGGAACTGAACTGTAGCATCAAACATCCTTTTCTTCGAATACCTGAAAAGTCTTTGCACTAACTGCTTTAAAAGCTTGCAGCTATGCATTGATGATTTAACGGTCCAATAATAACATTACTTTATCAACTCCTCCTGCTCCTGTTGAAGCAGAATCTGTTTGATTAGTCCTCATTTTCTTCACAACTTCCCCTGTGAAAACTTTTGACAGTATTTCTTCTTATTTTTAATCTTCCCATAGCTCATATTAAAGCATACACATATGTTGTTTTAATTTATCCTGCTGGAACCCTTTATTTGAAAACTGTGCCTTATCTACTTTAACTTTGGCAAAAACTCTTGGTTAATCTTTGAAACATATGAATTTCCTAAAAATTATTTATTATTGTTAAAGACTTATTTTTCTTTTTATGTTATCTTCTTATGAATTCAGAATTTTATGCCTAAGTACAATATTTTTAAAAAATTTAAAATCGTTTATTTTTGTGTTTATACATGTTTTGCCTACATGTGTGTTCTGTGCACCTTGTACATGCCGTGTTTACAGAAGTCAGAAGAGGGAAGCAGATATCTCTGGACCTGGAGATACAGATGATTGTGAACCACCACGAGGGTGCTAGGCACTGAATTTCTGTTCTGAAACAGCAGCCAACATTCTTAACCACTGAGTCATCTCTCCAGCCCCTGTACATTGCATTTTGATTAAGTCTATTTCCATTTCCTTCCTTCCAAATTTTCTTCTGTAACTACCACAACTATTCCCTTCCAATTTCATGTGTTCTCCCTAAATTGTTTTACATCCCACCCCCATAGTACACTTAGTTCTGCTAGTACAAGTACACATATAGGGATATCTAGTGGAGGTAGGTATCCTCTCGGGATCTTCAACCCTTAAGAAAATGGATTTTCTTTCTCTGAAATGCTATCAACAGTCAATAGATCTTCAAATAGGGTTGGGACTTCCTGATCACCCCCCCTCTTCTGAGATTTCTATCTAGCATGACCTTCTGTTGCTCTTGTAGTTACAGGTGGTGTCAGTTTGTATGTACAACTGCCTTTTTATGTCTAGAATGCACTGCTTCTTGTAGTCATACACTTCTCTGGCTTTTACAAGCTTCATGCCCACTATTTTTCTATGATCCCTGAGCTTTGATGAGGCAGTGAGATATACACATCTCATTTGAGACTGAGCATTTCAGTCTTCGATTGTCACTACAAGAGCTATTTGTAGATATCTATGCTTATAGCCATCTACTATAAACTTTTTTCTCTTATGAAGCTTAAGACATTATGCCATTATCTATTTATATAACAATAAGTTGTTAGAAATCAGATGATTAGCACATCTATTTATCAGAATAATAGTGTCAGGTTCTATCCTAGAGCTAATGATCTGTCTAGCCACAGGTTCTTGGTCCTATTAATGGTTTCAGACATGGGTTCTGTCTTGTGAGTGGGTCTGAATTCAAATCAGAAAATGATTGTTTACTGTGATAATATCTGTGCCACTATTATGCTAATGGGCACGTTATGCCAGATTGGTCATGTTATTCTTTAAAGGATCCATAGGTTAAGACAGATGATTCCATTTCCTCACTAGTAGAATGCATAGCCTATTCCAATAATATGAAATCTAGCCAGTAGGGATGAAGCTACCAGATAAGTATCCACTTTGCAAGTGTTTTTAGCAATAGGGTCTTTCCATCAAATGGGAAAATCTTTATTCTTCTGTAGCTTTTAATTTATCCTTTTGTTCAATCTCTTTGTATAGATTTTTTTGCCCCTTTAATAAATACTTTAACAATACACTTCATTTTGCTGAGTTCTCATCCTGTGTCCTGGTTTGGTTTTCTCCTTTTATTTCTCCTCTAAATACTTATATTTTTACATGTAAAGGTTCATTTTACCTGTAGTTTTCATTTACTATTTGTGTTTTGATCTGCACAGTTTCTATTATATGTCATCAAGTAGGGTTCACAAACATTACTTGAAGAATTCCAGAAGGACGCAATGCGTTTGAAAGGTTTGAAATGGATGTCCTTCTGATGAACACAGCACCTTCTCGTGTCATTCTGCTCTGTGGGGCTGCACCTCAGGTCTTTCCCTGGAGGATTTGTGCTGTATGTGCTGACTTCCCATGGGTAGCCACCCCAGTTATCACATCAGCTACTGCAGTGTTTCAGTCCCTACCTCCAGATAACAACACTTTTACTTAATAAGGACACCAAGGGGTAAAACTAACTAGTCTGACAATGTTACTATGTATATCGTTAAAATGTACTTCATTTTAGCGTAAGTTGTTACTAATGATCTGACTGGTCAAGTGTATAAATTAAGCCTTTTCCTGAGTGTGAATAGGATAGGACCCAAGACAAGCAAAGCTTATTTCTATCTGAGGTTTCAAACATTCACTAGAGTCTTGGAACAAACTTCTTTGCATGAAGTGGGGACTACTGTATTCATTTTCATGTGGTAATCGGATTCTAAGTTGACCAGCAATGACCCAGTCCTTTATACAAAAACCTTCCACTGACTATAAGGAGGGCTTTTGCCTATCTTTTAATCTATACATGACAAAGTTGACAGACCATTACCCCCAGGATTATATCTCCTTGAAAGGCAGTGATAAAGAGACTCTGAGGAAATAATCCCAGACCTTAAATCCTTAACTTTAGGGTAATCCAAAGGAAATTTGTCTTGACTGTTCTAGCTAGTCAAATTAGTACGTGGAGGATTCAGTGAGACAGCAGTGTGACAGATGCTCTGTCTTTGCCAGAGGAAAGTAGCCTTGGTTTCTACAGCCAAAGCAAAATGAATTTGCTAATAGCCAGTGAGCTTTGGAACCATCCCAAAACCCCAGGCGATGCTATAATCTGGTCAACACTGTGACTATAATCTAGGGGATTCTTAGCAGGGGATACAAATACCACTGTCATTTTGGGCCCAAACTTTTTGAGATAGAAAATACATGTTATGTTTAGGCAGTAAGTTTATGGCAAATGTAACTAGAAAAATGAATACATGTAACTATCAATTCTTTTTCTACTATTTCCTATTCATTTTTACAATTCCTTCTTGGTTTTTTTTTTTAACATTGATCTTTTTTGTTTCCTTATTTTATTTCTATTAGTTTAGAGAAATTTTAAATTTCATATTTTCATTTAATTTTTCCACATTAGTTTTTTGATCTAATTTTGATCTAATTACCTTCTCTCTAGGAACTCCATATAATCTTAGTCATATAAGTTTTGAGTTTATTCTTGCTTAATTAGAAATTCTCTTTTTAAAATTTATTGAGGTTGTAATTACATAATTTCCCTCTTCCCTTTCCTCTTTCCAAACCCTCCCATATATCTTCCCTTTGTCTTTAAAAATCCATCGACATTTTTTCTTTCATTATTCACACACACACACACACACACACACACGTACACACACACACACACACACACACACACACATCTTATAATGTAATGTTTACTCTTCTTTTGTTCCAGACCTCATTTCAAATTCCTGCTGCTTTGACCTGCCTTTCTAATGTGTGTTCAGCACTGACACCGATTCATGTATTGCTTAAGTTCTCCCGTGACACTATTTCTGTCTAGCCTCCTGTTTCCTTAGAGAACTCATGCCTCAAATACCCAACATAAAAACCAGAAATCTCTTTAAAAGTTTTTTAATGGGGCATCTTCATACTAGCCACAGGTTTCAACTGCACATACTTCTTCTTATCTTTCTTTTTCAAAGCAGCTATCTCTTTTGTCTCTCCCTTTGAGTTTTCCCGATTGAGTTCAGACATTGGCTGGTTACCTTTTCTTCCTTTCAGTGGCTCTAAGTTTCTAATTAATAAAGCCAGTGTTTCCGATTTTATTTATTTAATCATCAAAAATTCTACTTTGAGCATCCCTTCTGCAGCTTGACACATGAATTGTTCTTCATGTGCTCCATAAAACAGCAGAGTGGGAAGAAAACATCTAGAAATCCAGACAGCTTGGAATCAAACACATCTTAATAGCTGTGAGACTTCAGTGAATGACTGGTGTCATTTGCCTAGTTCATCAGTTTGAAGAATGATACTAACAATAGTAACCCACTGGACAGTAAGAGGTTAAAAAGTCACTAATTGTATAGATTTGTGTCTGCTTTCTAGTAAGCATGCAATCGCTGTTGCCTATCATTCCCTAAAGATTTCAGATCCTTGATCACCCTCTGGCTCTCCCTGCAGTACAATTGTACTGGGAGTAACCTCCTCTTCAGTAGAATTGTCTTGAACATAGCTTGGGCATTTCACTCTTACGCCCTAGACATCATTATAGTAGCTGGATATTTTTTCTAAGATGATTTCAATGATCTCATTTTCTAACTACATAATCATTCAGTCCCAGTCCAAACCTACAATCCATTGAGCTTACTATATATATATGGTATATGGTATATAAACTATATAAATAGGGTATAGTTTCACTTTCCTTCACCCACTCTGATTTTCATAATGGATCTGCAGACTATTTCTCTACCTCTACCCCTCATTTGTTGTGGCTCTCTTGCTTTGTTGTGCACTCTTGCAAATGCTCTTTTCATAGTTAAACCCATTTCCCTCAGGACTCACCTCTTTATATGTGAGGTGGATAGAGCCACACAAACAAATCCTGTTGGGCTGATTGATCTAACACCAACTGCGTGAAATACAGCATCAAATACCTCTTAAGTGGTTTTTTTTTCTTTTGAAATGGAATTCTATAGCATTCCAAGATAATTTGTGTTTAATTCTCTAAAAGATAATTTCACATCTTCCTCACTCGCTGTAAAACCCCCACCTTTGCCTATATCTCATGTGATATTTTCACTAATAAAATGAAAGTAACAAAAAGTAGTTGTGTCCTAGTTTCTGGACAATCTCCACCCACCTATGTTGCTTGTGTGCATATATATTCTTTCCTTTAACAACTGGGTGTGAGCTAGCCATTTTCTCTCAAAGCAAAGCCTTCTGTCACTGTACCCTTGTGTACTCTTCAATTTTCTTTCCTTGATGTGATTCTTCCTTTTCCTACAGCCATCTCAGTCTTTCTCCATTGGATCCTGATTAATAGTCCATATATGGTCTTTCTTAAACTTTTATTTGTTCTTTGTGAATTTCACACCATGCAGCTCAATGCCACTCATTGATCATTCCCCTGTACCCAACCTCCTCCCCTGCAACCTGCACCCCCACCTCAATAAACAGAAAAATACCTCATTGTTCAAGCTATAATGGGCCACAGTGTGTCCCACACTATACCATTTTGTCCACACTTCCTTGCTTGTAAATATTCACTGCAATGAGTCATTGGTCTGGTATGAGGCCTCTGCTTTCTACTACTTTATCAATCCTGGAACCTCACTGGGCTTCCACTCAGATATCCTGTTGTTTCCCCTATGTCATGGAGATCCCATGTAAGGGCCAGCCTGTACTCCAGCAGTTCACAGATGGGGTAGATGTTGAGGTGAGTCAATTCAAAACTTAGATCTGGACCTGAGAGGTATCTGAACTAGACAGTCCCCCAGCTCTCCAGCACCTACATCACTGGATCTAGTTCTCCTGTCTGCCCCGGTTGGCCCACCCAATGTAGCAGCCAGCTAGGGAAAAAGCCAGCTTTCCCACTCTCACACCTTTGGGGCTGGCTCATCCTAGCTTACACCATCAGGGTCATACATGTTTTTATCTCTTGGTTAATTTGAATAGCTTTTTCATGACCTTAAAAATCCCCTCCATATCATGTCTTCAAACATTTTAACAGAGTTTCTTAATTGTGGGACTTTTCTCTATCATTCATTAGTCTTTCAAATTACTGCAACAGATAATTGTGACATGCAATTAATGCTATTTATACACATAATTCTAAATTTTATCTACACATTGACAACCCCCAAGTTTAAGGCTTTATGTCTAGATATTGAACAGAGGCATAATTTGCATATTTCCAACCATTGTATCCCTACTGCCTCCATCGTGCTCTTTATTTCCCGACTCACCAGCGTTCCTAGACTTGCTCAGGACTAAAGGCATTATCTGGAATGTCATTCTGTGCATATGACGAGTAAAAAGAATTCATTCATTCTGCTTCTTAAATATCTTTCCAGTCCAAATACATTTGACCCCCTTTATTTGTTTTTAGCCTCACCCATTCCATTGTTACCTTGATCTGGAATTCTGTCATAGCTTCCCACTGCAACTGTTACATCTTCTCTCCCCAGATTCATTTCCATCAAGTCTTACTAAAGCAGGCAAGCCCTATGGTCAATGCTCTGGACAACATGATTAAGTTGTGGCAAATTTTCAAATGGAGTAGAACTAAACACTAGATATAAGTAACAGAATATATAGATAAATGATAGTAATTAAAGCATTCCAAATTTGTTCTACTAGATAGCAACTAATTAAATCCATGTACTGTTTTTGGAGAGTTACTGAGGGAGGGGTTTTCTATGCCATGAAGCAATGTTCAGTGAAACTAATTCCCTGGTATAAATTTTCAATAAAGCTGATGAAAGTGCTATATGCTAATTAGTCTTAAAATGGAAAGAACATTTTTAAACTTAATTAACACTATGTTGTTTTCTGTGCACTGTTGACAGAGACCAAGTTGTATAGGGAACTTCCGTTATGAATGCTACACTTACTATACATGCTAAGCGTGTCCTTTCACATTGTGAATCCATATTTTCCTCTGAAAGAGTCTAATAAAGATTAAATTTTATTCAAAGATTAAAGATCTTTCGGAAAAAGAAATAGCATTAGTGAAGAATTAGTGTGGTTAGGCTCGAAATTAAAAAGGTAGGTGTTCTTCTAACTACATAAATCTTTTTATAATATTATAATTGTAGGGCATCTTGGTCACAAGGTATGTACCTGTCGGTATCTTTCTTCTCTATTTGAAGATAGAGACCTTGTGTACCCACATTATCAATGAGGAAGAAAATTACTGTTTTGTTTGACTTTGTTTACTTCTGCATGTCTTTCACATGCCCATATTTCACGTTCATTCCCATTCCTGTCTTTAACTAGGTCGTCAGGATGTAGGCATATTGGGATATAAAGGAGTAATGCTGCCCAAGGAGAAAGACTTGAGCATACCTGTCTTCTGTGTCCCTTGACCTCCTTGTATCTTCCATGAAACCCAGCTTCCTTTGCTTGGGTAGGTTGAACCACACGTATAAAGCATCCATGAAAAACAAGGGTAGGGATCTTGTCTTTTGCTAACCAGATAGAATATGGGAGTCTACACAGTCCAGATCTGCGATCGCATTTTCAGTTCACATGGGCTTTTGTTGATTCTACCATTTCTTAGCCTTTAGAGTGGTTTATTTGAAGCTTCATTTCTTTAAAACTGTAACTAGAGAGAATTAAAACTGTGAGGAAATGTATTCCTTCTATTCAGTTCACAGGAATCTCATCCTTCCATGGTACATTCTTTTGTTTCACAATTATGCATTGTGTGTGTGTGTGTGTGTGTGTGTGTGTGTGTGTGTGTGTACAGCTTGGTGCATATGTAAATGTTATATAACAGTCTGTGAGAGTCAGTACTTGCCTTTCACCATGTAGGTCCCAGGGATACGACTCAGATAAGACGTGGATTGTAAGATAGATCATAAGGCTTGGATGTAAGTACTCTTATCCACTGAAACATCTCATGTGTCCTTATAGCACACCTTAATGGGGCAACCCTACACATGGAATGTTCTCGGTGAGTTATCTCCAGTCAACAAAAGGGGCTTCTTTTCATTGTTTTCAATTTTCAGTTATTAAAAGTGGTATAATGACAATCCCCTCCCAAACCCCTTTCATTTTGTTCTAGAAATTTGATCTTGTTAACTTTTGACAGGCTGCAAATTGCTTGATTCAGGCTCTCCCATTCCTTATTAGTTGGATTGACATAAGAGCTGAAGCCAGATTGTGTTCCTGTTTCTAATACGGGCACATAGCTGCTAAGGCTTATTGTGTACCTGCTCTATTAAACTCTAAATAATCCAGCCACTTACCAGTTTATAAGCTAAACAGTTCAGTATTTCCTTTGTTTATGCATTCTACTAACTACCCAAAGGCAGGCATAAATTCAATAAAAGTAATGGCTGTTTGGAAGGCAGAATATATCAAAATAACTATTGGAATAATGTTTAGATGCATGGAAGGCCAGATTAGCCATCTGTGATTGACTTCTGTCATATTGTTTGAAGTATGTGTACTTGTCACTGCTTAGAATCCCTAAGAGTGAGAAGGTTAGAGCATGCTATTCTGAAAACTTCCTTTGGTCATGTTTTAATGACTAGGCAGGCAAATGTTTTGTTTCCTTGAGTAACAAGGAAAAAAAATCCAATTTCCATAATCTCAATTTTTTTTGTTATCTAAAACACTGAAATGTGTCTATGTTTCTGCATGGTTTCTTACATAGATTAAAGTAAAATCAGTAGGAGTCACAAAGTATAGATTGTCATGGAATGAACAAATAGAGCCGTGAACGCTGGGCAGGAACTCTTGGCAGCCTTTCCCTTAAAGCTGTGGAGAGCCTGCTGCGTCGAGCCCTAAGGCATCCCGACAGTGAAAAAGCATGCTGATAAATAATGCTTTACAACATTTAATTAATAACTAAGTCTACAGTATGGATCTCTTCTTGTACAGACAAGAGAAGAGTGTTTGTTTTTTTTTTTCTTCTTTACTTTCCCAAGAGGTATTGCACAAAACAATTTTTTGGAAATGCCAATTACTGCTTTTGACTGTATAAACTTTGTAAACTTCAGAAAATTGAATTGTGGGGAAAAAATGGCAGGCATCCAGTGATATTGCTCATAATAAAAATAGCAGTAGGATAATGTAGGGAAAGACAATAGAGTGTTTCAAAGCAGTGGGTCAAGGGTCATATACATGTGAGAGTGTAGCTTAATGAATGCTCCAGATCCTATGTTCAGGCAGGTAAGACATCCTGTGAAGCTGTTCTTAGGTGAAACTAAAAAAAATATATATAAATGTAAATTACTTAGTGTGGCAAACATTAAGCACTGATTCTGTCTTAGTTGTTAGCTATCTACTGTGGGATCTTCTGCATCTTCCTGTCTTAAAGAAGGCTTGGGGAATGTGTTGTGTGTTCCTACAAGGCATGCTCTATGCTGAGAGTCATTAGTCAGAAAAACCCTGGGTAAGAAAAGGATCTCTAACTAATTTGATTCCGGATAGGTTGGTGTAATCCCTTCCCCTTCCTCAAGGAATATCTTCCTGACTACTCTAGCCTTGGTGGGACTTGTAAGCACCCCTGCATCACACCATATTTCTGTCTCAGCTTCACTCACTGAAACAATTCTTCTGTTTTCTTGCTTAGTTTTCCTCCCCAGTCCATGTGCTCTGAAAAGACATCCATTGTATTCCAGGGGCCTAGCATGATATTGTGAACATCATAGGTACATAATAATCTTCATCGGCACTTAGTCATGAGAGAGTGAATGTTCTATCTGTCGCTCTCTCGCAATGCTAGCATTCTTCCAAAGGCTGGATATTCTCCTCCAGTACACCTAAAAGCTTAAAGTGGAAAGTCATTCACATTAGTAATAGTGAGAGGAATAAATAGTAGCTATCCACCCTTGCTTCTTTTTTTCTTGTATTCACACTAAATCTTGACCTCTGTTCAGGAGAAAAAGGAAGATACAGAAACATAAGTCTTGTTCACATAACCGGTTTATCTCATAAATTTTCTGAATTGTGTTGTGTACTAGAAAAATCACCTTTATTATAAGGTGATATAGTGAGAAAGTAAATAGAACTTTCAGACAGATAACAAACTTGAGGTACAGCCTGCAAGTGGCTTTGTACTCTGCAGGGCCCTTCCACCCTGCTGTTCTATCATGACCAACATCTGAACACATATGACATCTGACTTTCCCTTAGGTGTCCATTGTTACTGCAGTAAGTTTTGATAAATGATTTCTAGACCCAACGATTCCTTGACTCTAAGGCCTTTTGGACTCACTGGTCTCCTGCTATTTTCTCACCACCAGCAACAAGTTTTGTTTTGTGTTTGTTATCCTAATTTTAGGTTCAGTTACATATCTGAACACACCCTCACATCTCTGCTATCTTCCTAATGATCACTCTTCAAACTTGCTTTCTTTCCCTCTCTAATTTTTTACTGCTTTGGCACAAGCCCTGCTGCCTGGGACCAGCTAGGTTTCTCACCCTACTTCAATAGCCTTGCATTGTGATTGGAAGGCTAATTTGCTTAGGACTTGTACAATCGGGAGCTTTTTCTCAAAACAGAAGCAGCAAGCTGCTTCACACCAACGTATACTTGGCCTCTCTCCTGTCAATCCATATGTAGCAGATGCAGATAGAATCTGTTGGTTGGCAGAAGACGTTTTGTGCACATGGCTCCTATTTTTAAGCCTCTGCTGGTTTTCATGTGCAAAGAACGAGGAGAATGTGGCTTGGTATGGGTGGACACTGAATCCCTCAGAGAGAGGGGGTTGGGGGGAGGAAACCTAGACTAACAATCTATGCAAGCAGACTAAATATGAGCTTCTTGAGGGGAGTGTGTGTGTGTGTGTGTGTGTGTGTGTGTGTGTGTGTGTGTGTGCATGTATATATGCATGCACATGTGTATTATGTATATTGACCAGAAAACCATGAATAATTCAATCCTCTCAAGTCTAGCCACTAAGGTCTCAGCACTCTGAACAGAATTGCAATGACGCATATAAATCATACGAGTCTTGAAAGGTCCAATGTTTTTATTGGCAGGTTTTCTCCTCGCTCTCCACCTTTGAAATAGTATTATTACAGATGCGCAGATACAAGAATTAATGGCTTCTTGATTTTGAATAATTGATGTAAAAGGCCATCAGGGCAGATTGCTGTAATATGTCATTTTATAGGGAATAAAGACCAAAGGATAACTTCAAAAACATGTTATGTCCTGTCATTAACGATAAAAGTGCATTAATTGATTTAGCTGTCATTAAAACAACAGATTAGCTAGGTATGGGACACCAGACGGAGAGAAACAAGTAATTATCTGATATTTCTTAGTTTTAATAATTTCTTACTATGAGGTGTTGTTGTGACTACCTTTCAAAATACTCTTATAATACATACCTCAAATTTCTGGCAGAAAAAATAGTTATTATTCCAAGTTTGTTTATTTTTCCTTATATCTAATCCTACACTTCATTTTTCTTTAGTCATTAGCCCATGCTTCACTCTTCTAATAGTATTCACCCTGGATAATTTTATCCCTGGTAGTCTATAATACTTGCATATACTCAGGAAGAACAACAGTAATTTTGACCTTGTAAGAGATAAATAATGTAGAATAATGTTTTTGGACACAGGGCTCAAGAACGGTTAGAGCAGATGAATGCAATTAAGAAGGTCTTGCCATCATTTTACTGTGCACACAGATTATTATGCTATCCTCCAAACTTGCTATCAACCATCCAATAATCACAGACTACATCTTTTCCTGTTTGTAATTAGTTTTTAAAATTGTTTTACTTGTGAGTATGTGTTTGTATCTCTCTGCGTACGTAAGCACTTGAGTGCAGTTGTCCACTGTGACCAGGGGAGGGTATCAGATAGGGTGAACCTGATGTCAAAAGCCTTTGCGAACTTGTTCCATGTGGTTGTTAGGAAAGAGGCTCTGGTTCTTTGCAGGAAGAGTATGCGGACTTAACTGCTGGGCCATCTCTCTGTTGCTTGTCTCCAGCTTTGATTTATAATTTGTATCTCGATTTAAAAAGTTCTTGTCCAATACTTGTCACTTGGGCATCTATCTGTCAATCTCAGTCCCTTCCTAAGCCCCCTGGTATCCAGATGACTTTTATCATCTAGGATGTAGAAAAAAATTTTTCTTAAACTCCAAGTAGCTTATAAATCAGAGAAATGCACTTTGACCAGTACCTTTAAATAATACAGATAATACTACTCAATACACCATGGAAAAATAGTGGGCAGCATTAGATTTGTGATCTGCCATGGTTATAATTGTGTCTCTGTGTTACTAAGTCAATATTTGAACATTTTTATTATTAAAGGTTCTTAACAAAATGTTTGAAAAGTACTCATTTACCTTACATCCACAAAATCAGTATGATTAGTCTACTCATCTTTCTAAATGATGGTTAATCATCCAGTTTGACTTTCCTAGCAAAGCAGGCAGGTTAACCAAAATTCTACTAGCTAGCTGGAATTTTTCAGCCAAGAACAGATGTCTATAGATTCGAGTAGATTCCAAATCTATTCATATCACCTCCTCTTTGTGTTGGGGTTGTTGGTGGTGGCAGATATACTTTTCAATTCATGAATTCTAATACTGAACTGCTACGTAGCTAGATGACATGTTGAAGTAGTCCACAATCAAACCCCATATGCTTATAGGTCCAATGCCCCCATCTTATATTGATAATTCGAGATAAAATTAAAATCACGAATGCTTGAGTTCTACCTCAGTAATAAAACAAGTATTTGCCCAAGTGACACTAACCAGAACCCAGATCTCTACTGTCTGTCTCCAAATCCTTACATTGACCAATTTTCTGCCTTCTTAGCAGCATGACTCACCTTGCTCTGGACTTTGGCTTAAAACCAATGTTTTTTTCTTGAGATCCATCATTAAACATTATGTCACACTTGCTCCTGTGACCTGATCCTTAGCCCTTTCTTTTGGACAGAACATTTTATTTAATTTTGGTTTCTGTGAACTTCAAACCATTACAACCAACCACCTAAGTGAGTTGCCTCTGTTCAATATAACTGTCCAAAAAGGGAAAAGAGACAGGGACGATCTCATTTTCTCATCATGAAGTTAGCACTGGGTCCTGCTTTCTCTGAAAATTTGGAAAAAAAAAACATAAAAGGAAGATTATGTGAAAGACTGGAGTAAAGGATAGTAAAATCCTGCATTTCTAAACGTTTCTTCCTTACAGTGGACTCATCTTCTCTATGTTGTTCCTTCTCATTTTGCTCCCAAAATAATTAAAAAAAAACTTTCTTAAACTAGGTTTCAGGAACAGTGGCTATGGAGCTGAGGGTGAGGAACAGGTTGATTTATTTAAAAAAAAAGACTTTCTAGAAAAATAATCATTAAGGAAGTCAAGAGAGCTGGGTGGAGAGAGGGGAATCAGTGTCCTCTTGGTGCTATTATCTATCTCTGTCCAAGATTTATCAGCCAAGAACCACACACCAGAATCAAAGGTCTCTTCCCTAGCAGATGACTCTGTGACTCTTGTCTTTTCACTCAAGTTTCTCTCTTGGGAAATAAATCTGATGGCAAGAAAGAGCCAGGGAGTGGTAAGGTTGATCTCTGGGCACTTTGGTTCTCCTCAGGACCCATGAGAAACCCTGCCTAAAGAGAAGATATGAGGACACAGACAGTCTCTTAGGAGACTGTGGTCAAATAGCATGGGTATTGAGTACCAAGGCAATTGCCTGTCTCTATAGTCTGAAGAGTGACACTATTTTCCAAATCATAACAAAAATTATTGTGAGAGGTTCATTTTGAACCAAGAGGGTCATATTTTTATTTTTTGATATCAGAATTAGTGTGGTGTTGCCCGGACTCTAATATTTAGAGTAAGTCAGTGTGGTGCAAAGTGATCTAAAATTACCTCAGTTTACCGAACATTTCTCATTGCCTGTGCACCGTTTTAAAAAGGAAAGTGTATGTTACTTAATCTTATTCAATCATCTCATTTATCTTCTATGGTCACATTAGTATGAAGCTGAGACAGTCAATTTGACCCCAGGGACAAGGCCTACCTGCAAACAGGTGCTGCCATAGGTTCTGCTAAGTTAGAAAGAATGAAACCAAGATTGCGAATCAAATTTCCATCCAACACAAGTAGAAACAAGCAAACAGCTACAAAAACCACCCGAATAGAATAATAACCCTAAGGCTTTCCTCATGAAACTGGATTCTAAGATGTACATGAACCTTTATACTAGTGTTCCAGATATAAGAAATTTGAAATTTGAAATTTTTCAAAAAGTTATTAACACTATTTTGAGATTTTCTGTGGAATTCTCTATGGATTCTCTATGGAATTCTCTATGAAATCTATGGAATCAGGAATATGGTTTCCTGGCCAATCCTCAGAGTTCCTCATCCTACAAAATTTACTGTGCATCTTTACTATCAAATTCCATGGTGAGATGGTTCAGGTTGATAATCCTAGCAATTGGTATGACAAGACAAGAATGTATCTATGAGTTTGAGGACATTCTAGGCTACATAGTGACTTTCATATTGGACATAAGACCCTGGTCTCAAAAACTCCAAAACCACAATAAAAGCAAAACAGAAATAATCAAACTAAAGCAGAACCAAAGTGTTAAAGGGAATATCTAGGGGGCCTTGGAGGAGAAAATTAGCTGAACATGACCAAAATAACATTGCTTACATATATAAACTTCTCCAAGTTTCTATCAACTATCTATCTGTCTGTCTGTCTATCTATCCATATGTCTATCTATCCATCTGTCTATCTATCTGTCTATCTATCTATCTATCTATCTATCTATCTATCTATCTATCTATCTATCTATCTATCTATCCATCTGTCTATCTATCTATCTATCTATCTATCTATCTATCTATCCATCTGTCTATCTATCTATCTATCTATCTATCTATCTATCTATCTATCTATCTATCTATCTATTACTATCATCTACCTATTTATCCATGTATCCAATCTATCTAGCCAGTTACTACCTAATAAAGAACAAAGCATGTTCTATTCCCTTAAAACTTACTTCAAATGAGGTTATCAATTATCTTAATAGAAAAACAGCCTTCATGGGAAGTCTAGATATTTCAAAAATGTTATGAAGATTTTTCAAATACAGGATCTCAGGCTTTGAGAGTGTATCACATGTAACTCTTGTAAGCTTTACATGTCTTTTACAGTATCAAAATGTCAAACTTAAAATAATAGTAAACTAGAAATCAATACATGACTTCCCAATTTTCAAAAACTTACATTGATGATTATTTATTCCTTATTTATCATATGTCTACTACTTAAATTTTTATAGGGCCCAACTCTTTAAGTGTCTTGGCTAACAATTATACTTTGCAAGTCAGCTTCATCACTTTACGTTTCCTTCTTTATATTTTCACACTTTAGCATACACATACCTGCTTGTATACACATACACACACACACATACAGATATACACACATACACACACACACAAACACACACAGACACACACACAGACACATACACACACATACACATATACACACAGACATACACACAGACACATACACATACACAAACATACACATACACACACATACACACACATACACATACACACAGACACACACACAGATACACACACATACACATATACACACAGACACACACACACAGACACTTCTCTAGTGTATAGTTGATAGCATTTACTAATCTGATATAGAAAAGTATTTTTTTCTTAGGAATAAAGGAACTTGCCTCTTAGGGATAAGACTTAGACATTCATAGTGACTTCTGTTGCCCATGGCCTTTTCCCACAATCCATAGGATGCACACGGTGTTCTTTTCTCCCTGCCTGTGCAGCTGCTCAGTTTACTGTATGATGCTCTGTGGTACTGCGACAGTTTCTACTATAAACTGAATGTTCCCCTGTTACTGCTGCCGTATAGGATTGTCCCCCGCAGAGTTCCTTACCTGGATCCCTTTCATCAGCAGCAGTCTGTGAGCCTCCAATGCTTTGCTGTTTATATTCAACCATGAGCGTGTGTCAAAGAAGCTGTGAATTCATTACCAGAAGGCTGTTATGCCTCCCTAAAACTCTGTCTTAGTTACCTGGTTTTACCTTCATCATTAGTCACTTAGGTTTTTGTTTAGAGTCGAATTAGAGTAACTGTTTTATGTGCTACTTTCCTATGTGCCTTCTAACAAAAGAGAATATATACTTTAACAAAAAATACCTGTAGATGTTAATTCTTTATCTTTCCATTAAAAATATTTCCTAAGGGTTTTTGCATGGGTGAAATGTACAGTCTTCCTCTTCACTTTAACTATTCTTCCCTCTGAGCTAACGGGTTCAAGTTTTAGACACTGACAGTGTTTTCCCAGTAGGCCTTGTTACTAATCAAATGAGTCGTGAGACACTACCACTTGCTGATACCAGGATAGGAGAGGTGATTGTATCTTTTGTGTGCATTCAAGCACTGACATCCGTCTATGTCAGGAAATCTATCCAAATCGTACGATCTTTGTCTGTTTCCCCAAGTGCTCATTGAGAAATAATATAAAAGTTTCTTTCTGCTGGGTAGAGTAATGATAAAAATTATTGGACTGATGTTCAGAAAGAGTTTCAGAATTCTCTTATGAAGCCATTACACAAGTAGCAAGTACTATTATTATTTTGCTATTTCAGCCTCCTTATTTTTCATCTCTCAAAGTCATTTGGGTCATTTACTATGAAATTTTCTGATTCCTTGACAATTTTTAATGGCCCTTTGAGGGCTGCTTAATCCCCTTGTTGATGATCCATCTGTTGGCACACTGCATGCTTTTTCACAACATTAATATTCAGGATTAAGAAAAACAGTTGTAGCTATTTTGTGTCTCGATGAAATTGCTTATCTTCTGGTGGAGAAATTTATGATCTTGCCTTTTGAATTGAATTTGTGTGTTTTCTGCAGACCTCCTTTATGGAAAGGTGGGTACGAAGCTCAGTAAAACACGTTTTAAATGTTTTTTTTTTATTTGTTTGTGCCCCAAATGTGGCTCCTTCTTTCGGTCCCTCCCTCACCCAGTCTCCTCCTACACCTATCTTTCCTCTCCTTCTACTCTGAGAGGGTAGGACACACCTTCTGCCCTTCCTGGCACACCAAGTCTTTGCCAGATTAAGTCCATCCTCTGTTATGGAGACCAGACAAGGCATCCATAAAGACTGAGCTTCCTGCCTGCTACATGTGCAGGACAGAGAGTTGGGGTGAGGAGGGAGAGCCTGTTCCAGCCAGTGTTTGTCCTTGGGTTCTTGGGATGGTAGCTTTGATTCTGAGAGCTCTCAGGGGTACAGGTCTGTTAACTCTGTTGGTCTTTCTGTGGAGTTCCCATCTACTTCTGGGCCTTTGCTCCTTCCCAATTCTTCGACTAAGTGTCCCCTACCTCTGCTTCTGTATTTGTCTATCGCTGGGTATAGCAGAAGACAGTTCTGTTAGGCTTTTGTCTGCAAGTGTAACAGAATATGATTAATAATGTCAGGGATTGGTGTTTGTTCATGCGTGTGCCACTGGACACATTTTAGATGAAAAGATTAGTGGGTAGGTTCATGACTCTATCCTTCCACTGGAGGTCCTGCCTGGCGACAGGAGGTGGCCTCTACAGGTTCCAAATCCTTACTCTTGGCAACTCAGCTAAGGTCATTTGCAATGACTCCTGGGAGTTCCCCTATTCCAGGTCTCCAGGATTTCCTAGCGATTCCCCCTGCTCCACTCTTGCCCCAGGAAGCTGAAGAATTCCATTCATTCTCCTGGTTCACTGAGCCTCTAAACTGTCTCTCCCTGAACTTTATCCTACTTCCCTATTCTCTCCACATATCTCTTTTCCCACAATTCCCTCCCTCCTTCCGCCTCCTATAACTATTTTGTTTCCCCTTATAAGTGTGATTCAGGCATTCCTGCTTGGGCATATCACAGGTATTCTGTAATTTTTGGCTAATATCCACTTATCAGTGAGTACATACCAAGCCTGTTCTTTGGGTCTGGGTTACCTCGCTTAGGATGATATTTTTTAGTTCCATCCATTTGCTTGTGAAATTCATAATGTCCTTGTTTTAATAGATGAATAGTATTAAAATTTTATAAATAAACCACATTTCTGTGTCCATTCTTTGGTTGAGGGACATCTGGATTGTTTACAGTTTCCAGTTATTATAAATATAGCTGCTATGAACATAAACGAGCATGTGTCCTTGGGTATATTGAAACACCTTTTGGGTATATGCCCAGGGATGGTATAGCTGGGTCTTGAGAAAGAACTGTTTCCAATTTTCTGAGAAACTGCCAGATTGATTTCCAGACTGGTTGTCCAAGTTTGCATTCCTACCAGTAATGGAGGAGTGCTCCCCTTTCCCTACATCCTTGCCAGCATCTGCTGCCCCTTGAGTTTTTTATCTTAGCCATTCTGACTGGTATAATGTGAAATCTGGGTTGAGTAACACACATTTTTAAGGAGAGTTATGGAAGGAAATAAAAGCACCATGCATTCTCTGAAATCACTGTCACGCTTACTCCTGCAGCATGACAGAATTGATGCTCTCTTGATTACAATCACAAATTAGCAATGTCAGTTCTATGAGTATGGAATACAGGCTGTGAATATGTGCGCGCGCGCGCGCGTGTGTGTGTGTGTGTGTGTGTGTTTGTGTGTGTGTTAAATTCACACTTTCACAATATTCAAAGCTAAGGAACAAAATAGGGCAGCATATTGTCTGACATTTTTCTTTAATCTTCTGAGCTTCTATGTATAGTAGATATGACCACAAGGTGGTTTTTTTTTTTCCTGTAGAATTGTACTATTACAGAAATCCTAGAGGGTCAAGAAGGGCAACAATGCTGAGAGAATATTACTCCTCAGTGACAAAATAGGATCAATGAAATAGTTTAAAATTTACTTAATTCTAATTTGAAACGGGTAAACTTAAAAATGAAAATTTTTAATTTTAGGAGTGTCAAATTTTAACAAGGAATAGAGTTAAGTATAGGGTTCCTTGTCTCTTTGTGTTGTTGTTGTTGTTGTTGTTGTTGTTGTTGTTGTCGCAGTCGTCAATGTTATTTTGTTTTCTAGGCCAGAAAATACCAAGTGGTTCTGGTTTAGTAAGTCTTAGGCTGGTGAGATCGCAAAAAGGGCATTTGCCACCAAGCATCGCCACCTATGTTAGACCCCAGTATCCCTGTGGTAGAAGGAAGGAATTGACTCCTGCAAGTTGTCATCCATCATCAGGTGCATAGCATGACCACACACGTGCATACACACACACACACACACACACACACACACACACACCAAATAAATAAATTCATAAATATTTTTATAGTTGCATTCTTGTTATTGACTTCTTATTTAATTAAGAGGAAATCATTGAACACAATCTTGACATGATTGTGCTACATTTTATGCTATTAAGCATTTCCATGGGAAAACTGTTCTTTTCTTTCCCTCCCCTCTCATTCATACTCTCTCCTTCTGCCTCCCAGGGCTATCTCTTCCTATTTACTATTGCACAAAACTTTATCTAAACATTACACATGCTACAGTGCTACAGACAAGCCACTGTATTCTGACTGATTGCCACACGAGTCAAATGTTCTTTGCCACAAAACAGATTGATCATTTATGTAAAGCTCTAGAGTTTTCTTCCATTTATACTCTTTAAGATGTTACAATAGAAATATAAGTTAAGATATCACAATTTCTATATACATCCCAAAAGGAGATATTTTTAAGACATATAACCTAGTTTTATTATAAAGCATAATACAGAAAAAAGTGTATGCTGATCTGGTACTTGTTTCTATTTTTCTTTTTAAAATCTCTCTATTAACATTGTTGCTCTGCAATAAAACTGCATTCTTTCTCTCTTCTTCTCCAATTCTGTATTTGTCCCTTTTCCTTTGCCGTAAAAAGATTTAACATTTTCTACAAAGCCATTCATTTCCCTCATCTAACAATACACTCAAATCTTCATGTAATATTTTTTGAGTATGTGTGTAGAGGTCTCAATGGATTTTTATTAATTTTGACCTTCTTGATATTTGATACAATCGTAAGCAGATATTTCAAAATATCTTGTGGTTTTTATACTCTCAAGAAGCCCAGTAATATTGACAGGTCTTATTAAAATCCAGATTCAGATAAAACAGTGGGGAGAGGGACATTTATGTGGTCTCTATGGGAAATCTAATTGTGGGATGGATATTGGGCAGCCACAACGAGGTTTTATCACTTTTTAGGTGTGATCATGACATCATCAGAGTTGATAAACAGTCTATTTCTGTACAAATACATGATAATTCGTAAGAGAAATGAAATGAAACCTGTGTTTTCAAACACTCAACCAAAACAGAAAAACAGCTGAGGGCACACATCAAGGTGTTTGTGGTTAAAGAGAGAACAGGGACAATGTTTTCTCTTATATGTGTTTGAAAATGCTTAATATCCAACGCTTTTTAAATAAGGAAAAGGATGTCTGTGTAGGAAAAACTTCCAAAAGTAGGATGTCATTTCAACTCAAGACCACTTGCATTGCAGGCTACACAGTTATGCATTTATTCAAAATCAATTTCATCTAAAAGTTTGATTAAAAGTTGCTGTTGCTGCTGCTGCTGCTGCTGTTGTTGCTATCTTGAGGCAGGGTATCATGTATTCCAAGCTGACTTCAAAATTACTACACAACTGAGCTTGACTTTGAACTTCTGATCTTCCTGCCTCTGATTCTCTGACTGCTGATGTTCCAGACATTACCCACTTTCCTCATTATATTACTGTCCTTATGATAAAATAACCTCTTAGAAAGCAACCTTGGGTAGAAGTGGTTTGGTTTAACTCACCATTCAAGGTTATGGTTCCTTTGTAACAAGGAAGGTAAATCAGAAGCCTGAAGCTGCTACTTGTCTTCTATCCATAGTTAAGAGCAGAGAGAAACAAGTGTGGATGTGCTTAGTATCCAGTCATCCTTCTCCACCCATGTATATTCCAGCATCTCAAAAGAAGGATGTGGCCCACTTTAAGACTTCATTTTCCCACATCAACTAACACAGTGGGTCTCAACCTAATGCTGCCATCCTTTAGTATACAACGTTGTGGTGACCCCAACCATATGATTATTTTCACTCACATTTTGTAACTGTAAGTTTGCTATTCTTATAAGTCGTAATGAAAATATTTGCAGTTTCTGATGGCAACCCCCCCATGAAAGGGTCATTTGACCCTTAAAGGTGTTGTGACCCACAGGTTGAGAACCACTGACTTATGCTTGTACACTTGAGACACTTATCTTTCTGTAATGCATATATACTTGGCCTAAAATTCCTTCTTATTCTTCCATGAGTAAGATATGATGCAATTACTCCAATGTCTCAACTGAACTCTATTTCCTCCACCCTCCGTGCTTCTTAGAAAACCTCCTTTTCTTGTCTTGTCTCACCACCAAGGAAAAAACAAAGATGGAGCCCTAACCATTTTTCTATCTTTGGGAGATCATTTATTACAGAGCTCCACATATATTAGAAATTATATAGATATTTAATAAATGAGTAGATGAAGGAAAGTCTATAAGCCTGTATAGCATCTTAACTGGAAAGTCTTGTCATGAAGATGTTTGAATTGAGAAAAATTCTTTGTTGTTTCTCTCCTTTGTTTAATGGAAAACATGCTTTTCACACTTTGGGCAAGAGCACTACAGTGTGGTCAACTTAAATGCATGAGAAGGGGTTGTTTACCAGTACATTTAAATTCATGGTGCTTTCCTCTTAAAACTCAACAACATTGCCTAACAAGTAGAAGGTCTCCACTGTTCTTCTTCCAAAGCCACCTCTTTCCTGTGCACTAACTAAGCCAAAGTTTGAGTCCCTGACAGACTTACTTCACTGTGGGTTTTCACTGGCCCATTTTTTGTTTACTTTTTATCGAAGCACCATATTAGAAAGGAACAGAGGGTGAAGTTCATATAACACTATTTTATTTCCTTTTTGCTATCCATGTTATGTACATATCAAAGATACCTATCCCCGAAGCTGAGCCTACTATCTGGAGAGCAATCTTTGTAGAATCTCTTTGCTGAGTCAAAGATATGAAACCATTGACTCTTCAGAGACTATTTCTATTTCTGCGGAATTCCTATAGGGAGGATAGCAGGGGGTGTCTTCAAACCTATGGAAAAATTCTGTGAACTGTTGGTTTTCCAGCCCTCCGGAGTTTTCCTGCTTTCTCTGAATGTAATGTATGTATATGCAAAAGCAGAATGCTTGCTTTCCCCTGGGGGAAAGCAAGTACATTTGTGAGTTTTCTTCTAGTTAGATGAGCAAAAATCTTCTGCTTTACCTGGAATGCACAGTTCCTTTCACAAAGGTTAATTGAAAAATAAGAACATTTGTAGAATTTGAGAATATATAGAAAGAATCCTTACCTCAGTTGATGTTTCAAGGAGTTGTATAACTTTGCAGTCTTTTTCATTCCTGGGACATATGAATCAGGATAATAGGTACTGTAGAGAAGGGTTAGAGGATGTACATTTAAATATCTACCCATGGGGGTATTTAGAAACCTCTTCCCAAGTAGTTCTTGCAGCCTTGGCATTCTCTTGATGTGATCTATGACTGTGATTAATTAGAAATGGAGAGAGATGTAGATATTAAGAAAAGGGGAAAAGATGTACTAAGGATATAAAACCAGGTTCCAGACAACATGAGGGTAAGTGAAGATGATAACTTGCAAAGGAAATACTGCCTGTGCTCTCTAAAGTGAGGAGGCCAAGTGGGCATCATCAATTTGTCCCCAGGACAAATGCTAGTCCAGTAGGTTAAGCACATATTACTCCATCTCTGAAATAACTGCCTTTTTCCTTTCTCTCTAAAGCTAGGATATCTGCAGATGACCAAGGACACACTTGGAACAACAAATGCCATTTTCTCAAAGCAATTTAGTTACAGAACTCACAGCAAAAGAGAAATACTAAAAGGAGTGAACAGCCACCCACCCACGGACCTGGCACAAAGACGAAGAAAACCCGAACAAGGAAGACACACTGGGGCATTTTCTGGTGATGAACAGAGGAACTTTGATGTTCAATTTCCAAATGAACTCTGACATATATACTGTCCCAGAAATAGAGAAAATAAAAATGCTGATTTGTTTAACAACCAGCATATATGAAGTACAAGTCCCATCTTTGCTTGAGAGATAGAAGCAAGATTCTCTGTGACCTATGTGAGGCTTCTGGAGGCATAGACAAGGATGGTGGAATTCATGCTGTTCAGGTTGCTTCCCACAGGCTTCTATCTGTCTGTGCACAGCACCAACAAAACACAGGAATTCTGCATGTCTGGAATGGCAGTGATAGACATGATGATTTTTTTTTATAACTTTTGTTTTAACCCTTTGTTTTGTTTTCTCACCAACTCCTTGGTCAACATTGTGTGGACTTTTCTTTCCCTTTTTTTAAATGCAAGTTATTGAATCTTATTGTAACCCATTCTTCATAATTTATTACTATTACATAAAATAACATTAACGATTTGTGAAATTATTTCTGTATTCATTTATTTGGGAAGACGATTGGTATTGAGGTGGGCCTCTTACCCTCCCCATCATAAATTTTACAATATCAGACTCCTGATACATTGGACAAACTTCACCAAGTTCCCATGTGCCCTATCTATAATACTGGCTAACAGGATGCCTATTGGATTCCCTGTGACACAAGGTTGAGAAACAGTCTGCAAAGACATTGCTACAGTAACTTGTACCTTCAATTCTGCTCCATTTTAATTAGCTGACAAGTTCATTGTTCAAACTGAAACATTACTGCATGCATAGTCTATTTTCCAATATTTTAAAAAAAATTTATTGGTTATTTTATTTATTTGCATTTCAAATGTTGTCCCCCTTCCCAGTTCCCCCTACAAAATCCCCCATCCCACACCCTCCCCCTGCTTCCATGAGGGTGCTCCGCCACCCACCCAGCCACTCCTGCCTCACTGCTCTAGCTTTCTACTAAGCTAGGCCTCAAGCCTTCACAGGACCAAAGGCCTCCCAGCCCATTGATGCCAAATAATGCCACCCTCTGCTACATATGCAGCTGGAGCCATGGGTCCCTCCATGTGTACTCTTTGGTTGGTGGTTTGGTCCTTGGGAGCTCTGGGAGATCTGGTTGGTCGATATTGCTGTTCTTCCTATGGGGTAGCAAACCCTTTCAGCTCCTTCAGTCCTTTCTCTAACTCCTCCATTGGGGACCCCCATGCTCAGTCTGATTGTTGGCTGCATGGATCAGAATCAATATAGATGAGGCTCTGACAGAGCCTCTCAAGAGACATCTATATAAGGTTCCTGTCATCAACTACTTCTTGGCCACAGGAATAGTCACTGGGTTTGGTGGCTGCATATGGGATGGGTCCCCAGGTGGAGGAGTCTCTGGATGGCCTTTCCTTCAGTCTCTGCTCCACTCTTTGTCCCAGTATTTCCTTTAGACGGAAGCAATTCTGGGTTAAAATTTTGAAATGAGTGGGTGCCCCCATCCCTCAACTGGGGGCCATGCCTCACTTCTGGATATGGTCTCTACAGGTTCTCCCTATACTTTGTTGGGGATATGGACAAAGAGGAACACTCCTCTATTGTTGGTGGGATTACAAGCTTGTTCAACCACTCTGGAAATCAGTTTGGTGGTTCCTCAGAAAATTGGACATAGTACTACTTGAGGACCCAGCTATGCCACTCCTGGGCACATACCCAAAAGATGCTCTGACCTATAACAAGGACACATGCTCCACTGTGTTCATAGCAGCCTTATTTATGATAGCTAGAAGCTGGAAACAACCCAGATGTCCCTCAACAGAGGAATGGATACAGAAAATGTAGTACATTTACTTAATGGAATACTACTCAGCCACTAAAAACAATGACTTTAATTCACAGGCAAATGGATGGAACTGTAAAGTATCATCCTGAATGAGGTAACCCAGTCACAAAAGAATACACATGGTATGCACTCACTGATAAGTGGATATTAGTCCAAAAGCTCAGAATACCCATGATACAACTCACAGACCATATGAAACTCAAGAAAAAGGAAGACCAAAGTGTGTATGCTTCAGTCCTACTTAGAAGGGGGGACAAAATAATCATGGGAGGTAGAGGGTGGAAGGGACTTGGGAGGAAGTAAGGATGAGGAGAGGGGAAAAGTGGGGGCAGGTTCAGGTGTGAGAAGAGATGGGGAAAGAGGTACAGACGGTCAGGAAATTGAATGGAAGTGTTTAGCAATGGGGGATGGGGAACCAGGGGTAGTTAACAGAAAGTCCCAGATGCCAGGCGACTAAGAGACTCCCAGAACCCAAAGGGGAGGACTTTTTTTTGAATTGCATTTTTATTTACATTTTAAGTATTATCCCATTTCCTGGTTTCCCCTCCAGAAACCCTCCCACCCTCCTGCTTCTATGATGGTGTTCCCCCATCCACCCACACATTCCTACTTTCCTGCCCTGACATTCCCTACACTGGGGTATTGAGCCTTGACAGGACCAAGGGCCCCTCCTCCCCCAACGGGAGCTTTTAAAATACAGCAAATCATAAAGAAGTTGTAAATGAAAGGAAACTTAAACACATAAAATCTGTTCTGACAGCCTGTTAGTTTGTGTTTCCATGTGACAAATGACCACAAATATAGTGTCTGAAGAATGAAGAGTACATGTGTATTAGCTCTACACTCCCATGTGCCCTGGCCCTGGGCTCAGCCTAGCAGGATCTACTGATCCAGGCTTTGGTCACAGCTGGAATTAGAGTGTATAAAGGTTACCTTTGGGTGGGGAGCACCAAAGAAGGCTGTGCTTCCAGGGCCATGCAAGTTGTTAGCAGAATTAATTTCCTTGACGCTTTGGAAATGAGGACCCAGGCTTCAGATACAGGTTCTCTTAGCTCCTTAAAACCATTCCATTCCATGGACCTTTCTGCAATATGACAGTTATCTAATTGGGCCAACAAAGAGACTCTCCCTCTAGTCTACAGATGTTTCTAGAATGGCATCCATCATCTGTCGTAGTAAAATATAAAAAATAAAAAAGTATGTTTGTCTTTTACCCCGCCTTAGGTTCGGCACCGCAGTGCCCCAAGATATATGCTTAGATACCTTGGCAGAAACACATCCCAACTCCGCGGTAGCCCAGTGTCTCCTGCCACCGCACACTTTCCTATACTCAAACTGTCACATAAATGAACACACGACACAATAACCTTAGATCCAATTGATAAGATATAATTGCCCACCTAAACATACAAAGCCCAGTACTGTCCATCCCTTAGGAACGTTAATAGCAACCTGTAAATACACACAGCGGAATCTTAACGTCACCTGCCATGGCTTCTCTCCATCTCCCTCCTGTCTCTTCCTCCTCCTGTCGACTTTTTCTCTTTTAATGAAAAAATATGAATAGAAAGGGGTGAAATAAAGTATAATATCCAAAAAATTAAACCCAAATTATAGAGAGGTGATTAGCAAAGTTATAGAGGCATGTGGAGGTCTTGGATTGGGATGACAATGAAATCTTTGATCCCTGTGACCCTTACAATAGGTGTCTCCCAAGAGGAAGCTTAGAGTGGGTGTTTCAAAAGTGTGTGTATTAAAATGTCTATGCTATTTTTATATAGGTTAGAGATTTGGAGCACATTTCCCTTTATCTGCATCAGATGCTTTATGTGAGAAACGCAAATAATGATAGCCTCAATAGTCTAAATTAGAATAACAATGTTGCTTTTGATGTTCATGTGATATCTAAAATGCATTTCGAGTGTCATCTTTCACATACCAGGGTAAGGGGTTTGTTAATGAAACAAATACATAAAATATGGACCATGAAAAAGTCTTGGATCCCGAACATACATACACACGTGTGTGCATGCACACATAAAGCCAAGTAAAAATAATAAACTTTAATTCATATATATTTTCTTTCATCCTAAAGCTTATATAATTTACTTGTATTAAAAGTTGTTCTTAAGATAACTCACTGATATTCATATCTAATTTATAAATTGGAGGCTGGGCTAAAATTGTGTTTTGCGTTGCATTGGGGAAACTAACTGGTGGTATTTCAGATTGAAGTTTACCTGTAAAACAGAAGCTGACATTGTATAGGGATATTAGATATGGAACTATTGCCATTGCTTTTACAGAATCCCACTCTAAGGCTATGTTCTATAGATTCTGGACTTCACACAGCCTCTGTAAACAAGGAAATGACTGCTACTCTTTCTCTCCCATTGAGTGATAAAAATATTGATCCAGATTGGCAAAAATCAGACTATCTTTCATAAGGAATGTAAGAGGGGGTTAAAGACTGACCAGTCATTAGCTCAAAGATGGTATAATATCACAGTGATGAAAAATCACTTGTACCTTGTAGAGGACCAAATTAGAAATTTCTTCCTTGTGGCAATCTCTTCACTAACCTTACTGAGTTAACTTCCATAATGGTCTATACTCTGCAACCGGGCATATTCGATCATATGCACTTGATATGGTAATGAAAAGAGAATAAACAATATCCATATATTAAAGTAAAAAGTGGATACTAAATTATTATCATTCTATTTAAATTAGAAACACCCATTTTAATAATAGGTTGCATCACTTTTCACTGAACTTTGGCATGTCTTGCACTCAATGAATTGATTTCTAGTCTTGCCCATTACTCTTATGCAATATCAGGTAACGCATGAAATCATGTAAACATTTTTAAAACGTTTTTGTCTTTAATTAGGCAGAAGTTTCATTATCCTGATGTATTCTAGGCAAATATAAAGAGATTTGTGGAGCTTCAGAGAGATTTCTGCAAAATTGTGCAGATGCTCACGTGTAATCTGCGTGCATTTTTAAATGTATGCACCTTGCTGTACTCCGTCTGTTTGCTACTCTAAACTCCTTCTGAAAATGACATCCCAGGACTCAAGGAGCCTTCCATGTGCATACACACAGTAATCAGGCTTCAGACACTTTTCACAGTGAAATAAAAGCACAGGCTGTGAAGCTTAAAATGCTTCTTGTATTAAGATTAAAGCATTTTCTAGAAGAGCATCATAACATATTTAGTATCATTTTTCTTGTTTACTTGTGTTATTCTGTCTTTCTCAACATCTTTGGCTATAAACCCGTCCCATTATGCTTTAAATACAGCAGGCATCAGAGGAGGAAATGGGCATGGTTTGTGCTCACAGAAGCATGAAGTCCAGTAAAGGTTAATGAATTTCTACTATGGAAGAAATTGAAGATCCAATTGAAACACAGGCCAGGTGAAGAATATAACAATTCTTGTAAAATCGGCTATAATTGTATCGAGACATTTCAACTGAGGCTTATATTTTTGTATCTAACTAGGAACTACTGCATAAACATGGTACTTTTGTTTGAACTGAAATTGTTTAGCATCCATTCATCTCTTGCAGAGAGTGGACAGGTTGGCACTCAGTGCACCATAAAGAAGACCAAATAGCTCTCTATGGGGGCAGGAGAGAGACCACAGAATCACTCAAGATAAAAGTTTTCAGTCCTGACATGAAGGTGAGCCTCTAAGAAACTACTTGAGAGTATAGAATAAATCCTATATTAAACTGGAGGACTATCAAAAATAACCACGTGCCACATGAATTACAGATTGTTTTTACCAGATCTTATAACACAAAACTCTGAACATCTCTGAAGTTCTTTATGTGAAGCCATAATGATTTACCTACTTAAAAAATGGGCATATATTGGGTTAGCATTTTAAATAGGATTTTAAACTCCTGCCTGAATTAAACTCTTTTCGATTAGAATATGTTTGACAGCTTTATTTTGTTTAAAAACTGCCAGCCTGTGCGTCTTGGGATAAATCTTCCATATTGTATTTCTTTATAGAGAGCATGGGTAACTGGGAAGGAAGAATCTCTTCTGGAGACAAATTCATGAATCTTTTAAAATGCTTGAGTGATGTCGTGATGAACATTTTCTCTGTGGAAGAGGGGATCAGAAAGTCAGGAGGAGCGAGCAGAGTGGGAGATTTGGCATTGGTGATCGCACCATGGTTATAGATGACTGTGGGAGTCTTATTGCAGGAAACACAAAGAATCCAATTGGAGCTCGAAAGGGAAACTAGAACAGAAATAATAATTTTGTTAGTGTTGTAAGACAATAGATTTGGTACCATTCAGTCTCTAAAAGAGGAGTCTCTAAAAAACAAAGGTTTATGTAAGATCATTTGAGCTATGGGGATAGCTTTTAGTGTGTAAGCTGGATAGAATACGAATGACAATCTGAGGGAGGACATTTCAAAATGCTAGCTCTGATCCTGAGAGTCTTGACACTAAAGACTCATCTTTTCAAACACTGGAGAAGGTGGAGCTGCGACACAGTTGTGGGTACGTATGTATGTGCAGTGGGGGGAATTTATGAAGTCTTTTCTGTTACTGTCATTCTTCTGACTAAACAGATGAGGTTGGCACTTCTCTGGGTGCCAGACATAGTGAACTAGTTTTGATGCTCTTACGAAAATGAGTAGTCTGAGAGTTGGGAAGTATGAGCAACTCCAAGAGACAAGGATGGAAGGGATGGCATAAAAGTTGAGTTTACCAGGAGCAAAAGATAAGACAAATGTGGACAGCAGAGTTGCTAAAGGAAATGGGAAGAGAAATTGATGTTTTCACGGATATGTACCACAAGAAGAACACAAGTGCTTTAAAATCAATATACTATAAGCTTTGCAAAAGTAGGTTGCACGGTGGTCATTTGTGTCTACTACACCTTTATACCTGACAAGATTATAATATTGAGTCTTTCCATCTCTATTAAAGTTGTGGTCTTGTAGGCTGAGAATGATACAAAGATGTCTAATTATCCTGTGTCCTACAGAAAGAGTCTGCTCCATCTGAGCAGGATATACTGAGTTTGAGAAGCTTCCTCAGATGAATCACACCGCTACCAGCTCCACCACCATTACCACATGCACCTTATAGTCTCTGAATTGGAAAAGTTGTTGGAGAGAAATAATGGTGCAGAGAGCTGTTAAAGATTTCTAGTGTTTCACCTTGTCCCTCAAGCCTATAGGCTTCTCCGGGTCCTTCTGTAAAGAGGAGATGTATCCGTCATCCTTCATAGCAAAGGCAAAAAGGGTTCTTTTAGGAATTAACTGTTTCTTACCAATAGCACATGGAGGCAAGACTGTCTAGGTAATTCTTGTAAGACATTTGACCCAACATAATTTTAAAAAAGGTCTCCAAAGTCTTCCAGATCATGGAGGGGAAAAATGACCTGAACATGGAAATAAACCAAAAAAAAAAAAACAACAACCAAAAAACAAACAAGCAAACAGACATAAAACATCATAGGCTAGATGAGTAGTAGTGTGTCCATGTTTCAGTTTGTGAGGGCAGGTGTGAGAGGCAGGCTGAGAAGTGTGCACTGGTGCACTTAGGAACTGACTTTTCTCTAAGAATCTACAGGAGACTTATGATGAAAAAAGGGTTCTGTCTTTACTAAGTAAATCTGCCAACTTCCCTCCAACTCCTTCTTTTTACCTTGGCCCATAGTGGCTAAAACTATCAGGCTCACTGGGGCAGTGCAAAAGGGACAACATCACCTCACCACAGACTTTTCTTCCTTCAAGAGGATCAAGGGACATATGGAGCAGGTGTGGTGAGTCGGGGAAAAGACAACAGAGGTAGAAGTTTCTGATAGATTACTGCATTAATTCCTGTTTTAATGTCCTCAATTAGACTGTGTGTATAAACTGTCATGAGAGCTATAGAACCTATTTGTTGCTTCACCCAGAAACAAGGAAGTATTTGATCCCAAGGCCAGACTTGAAGAATAGTGTGAAGGAAGGAAATTATGTTACGAATAACCTACCTTGCTTTATTTTGAATGTCATGTATTTATCCTTATGAGGACTAAAGATTTGCTGCATGTTGTAAGGTACCTTCACAGGGACAAGGAGCAGTCAGGTCCTGCCATATTGGATAGATACTTTATGGTACATTCACGTTGACTCCAAAAGGGGAAAGGGAAGAACCTTTACTAGACCATTACAAACTACTATAGACAAATGAATTCTTCTATATTTTAAGTTTTAAACTTGACCAGGAATGATTATATCAATGCATGAAGCAGAGTGTGAGAATCTACAGATGTATATAATGTCTAACATGTATATAAATTGAGCTGATTATCATTAACACCTTCTTAAACAATTGCTATTCCTTTCTATTAGGAACCCATATACCCTCTTGTAATGGTAACCAGGTTTTGAAGAACAAAATAATAAGACAAGGAAAGATGCATTATAATTTCCTATATTTTACAAATAAATTATAAAAGATTTAAGTTCAAATTGAAAAAAAACTATACCATAAGAATTTGAAATCAATTTTTATAGGACATCTTATAAATTCTAGTTAAGGTATATAAAAGCCACAATTACACACACACACACACACACACACACACACACACACACACACACACACACACACACCCACACTCCTGAGGCACATGTTTGAACACTTGTTTCCCAGACATTGTTATGCTATTCGAGAGCATTTAAGAGTTGGTACCTCACAACAGTACAGGCTTATGAGATATGGTTCATCCCTGCTTCTAGTTTCTCTCTTTCTGATCTGAGGAAAAGTACCATGTTGTCATGGTATTTCATTCCCAGAACCCCAAGGTCTTGAGTTATTCATAAATGACATGTTTTTTCTAAATTTCTGCTCAGGTATCTTGTCCTAGAGGTTGAAAATGTAATGATACACATATTATATATAATACTATAATGCCATAAATGCATTGCTGTAATTAGTGTAATGAGTTTTCTTTCCTTCACTGATGTAAAGGCTTTTCAAGTTTCCTGTACCAGAACATTACCCAGAGAAGACTCTCTATAAGCCTTCTGAGTAATCTCACTTCAAGCTCATAAACTTACCCTCAAGAATGTGATCCTAGGACTATCCTCTTCCATCCTCCCATGTTCCTCAAAGACATTCATATTTCTTCTTAAATATTCAACTTCTCCCTCTTTTTGTGTTTTTGAAGTTTCTATGGCTATAATTCCTCCTTTTTCATCATTGGGAAAATTTCCTTTGGGGTAATTACGTCCTCAAATAAGAGACTGGTGGACTTCAGAGTATGATCAACAATAGTGCTGTTGGAATTTTTAATGAGATATTACTTAATACATAAATCTAGACCAGCTAAATGTTAAACTTATGGAGAGGTGGGTGTTTTGGAATTCTCAGAGTTCTGGATAGTCAGCCAACCTCTTGTTATCCTCTATAAAAGACAACCCGAGTACGATGTATTTTTGGAAATAATTCTGCCTTTTTGATGCCCCATTCTTCCTACTTTCTGGGTCAATCAATTTTTCATAGATGGAAAAACTTAAAACACTAAGATTCCCCAGGGCACAGATGCTTGGAGAGGGTTACACCCATCATTACTCTCTCTCTTTCAGGTTGCAGTTCAGTGTCTCTTCCTGCATTCTTTTAAGGATAGACTCCTGTAGAGTTCCTCATTTCAAACACTTACATTTTATACTGTTTTACCTTCTCATCTAGTACCACCTCTCCGTTCTTCAGTTCTGCATGTCTAGTTCTACCTTCCAAGTCAGTGAAGACCCTTTCAAACCTCCACTGAGCCACCATACACTGTGCTCCAAGTTTCTCGTCCTGTACTCAAACAAGTTCCTCTTTCTTGTTTCTTTTTATGATTGCTCAAATACATTTTGTCTTTCCAGTTTTAAGACTTGATACTCATCTTTGAATTATATACATTTCTGATGTAATACACCAGAGGTCACAATGCTGATTCAGTTCCTCCCTGCTAGTCCTAGGGTGATAAACACTAAGAATCCAGCCTTCCTCATATACAAACCATCACATTCTTTGTAGACAGACAGGCCTTCTCAAAGAACTTCTCTACTTCACTGCTCCAAAGTCTTAAGTGACTTACCTTTACCAACTGATTTTTAGAACATTCTTGGGCTATTCGGATGGCTCAGCAGGTAAAATGCTTGCTGTGCATTCATGACAACCGAAGTGCAGATCATTAATACCCCCCAAAATACCAAATTGATGGCAGTTCCTCCATTCTCACAACATACACAGGGTCACCAGAGCAAGATAGTAAGCCAGGTGATATGAACTGGTGATCTTTGAGTTCACATCAGAGACTTTGCCTCAATACATAAATTAGAGAGTTTATGGATAAAAACTTTTTATCAATCTCTAGTCTCTATACTAATGTGGTAGTACAGAAACACACACACACACACACACACACACACACACACACACACCACCACCACCACCACCACCACCACCTCCTCACACACCCCCACCACCTCCACATACCACACCACACACACACACCACCACCACCACCAACCCCACCACCTCCACATACCACACCACACACACACACACACACACCACCACCACCACCACCAACAACAACAACAACAACACTACCACCACCACCACCACTAACACCACCATCACCACAACCACCACTAACATCACCACCACCACCACCACCACCATCATCATATACATAATGGAAAATAATCATAATTTAAAAATACATTTTACTTTCAAATATTCATGACCCTCTGAAATATACTGTGATGGAAAATTTTAAGGATCAACTTGGCAAATCTGGAATCTCCTAGAAAGAGAATCTCAATGAACGGTTGTCTAGGTGACGTTTGCCTATAGGCATGTCTACGGTGGGTTATTTTGACTACAGTAATGAAAGTAGGAATATCTGACCAACTGAGTGGTACATTCAGGCGATCGTGAACTGCACACGAATAAAGAAAGATAGTTGAGTGCTTGCCAGTGTGCACTCCTTCCATCTCTGATCTTGACTGTGAGTATGACTTGACCAGCTCCCTTGAGTTTTTGCTATTGTGCATTCTCTGTTCTGATGGACTAGACTTGTAAGCAAACTTTTGTAACACCCTTTCTCTAGGTTGCTCTGAGAATTTTATATACTGTACTTTGATCATCTGTGCCCATCTTCCTGAGATCCACTCCCAATTTCGTTCCCACCCAACTTTGTACGCTCATTATTTTTAGTTCACTGAATCCAATTAATAATGACTATATACCTTCAGGTGAGACAGCATTAGTCCTACCAGGGATCATACCCATAAAGAATACTAACTCTTCTTCTCCTATCAATTTACAATATTTCCTCAGCAAGTGGTAGGGTTTTATCCTGACCTTCTACCTGCATGCCAAGACTTTATCCAACTTGTGTGATCTTGTTTATATTGTCACATGTATGTAATTCTCCTATTGTGTTTGGGAAACAGTTTTTTTTTGTAATCTCCACTACCTCTGGTCCTTGCAATCTTTCTACCCCCACCTTCTACAATGATCCCTGAGTCTTAGGAGGAGTGATATGACCCAGATGTCTTACTTAGGGCTGAGCACAGTGAAGTAATTTATTCAAGCTTCTTGACAAGTTGTGTTGTTCATTGTTAATCACTGTCTGGTGTAAAAGGAAGCTTCTCTGATAAAGCTTGAGATAAGAACTAGTCTATAGCTCTAGCGTGTCATTCTGACTGTGTTTAATACTATGTTCCACTAACAGGTTGTCGCCTAGAGCGTCTGATCTGTCTAACTACAGGTTCTTGGCCTTGCTAACTGTTAGGTAGGGGTTCCATCTAGTGATGTGGGTTTTATATCCAATTAGAAAGTGGTTAGTTACCTTCGCACTCGTTACTCCGTCGGTGCACCAGTGGGCAGATCTTTCCAGGCAGGTTGTTATTGTAGCTCACATGGTTTATAGATAGATAAGCCTTTCAGGGGAGGGGAGTAGAGTTGGAAAAAAAAAAAAAAAGACCGTCTGAGTTAATTAAGCCAGACCTGGGAAGTAACACACTGTTTTAATCTCGTGTGTGTGTGTGTGTGTGTGTGTGTGTGTTTTAGCCTTGAATTTTTAGACATAAGTTATCTCATTTATAACACCTACAGAGTTCATAAAATTAGTAAGGCCTCATGAATCCAACTTGAGTTTCTTGCCTGCTTGAAAAACCCATATTCAACAGTTCCTAGTCATTTTGCCTTTATTGAACCATACCCAATACTGATAGCTACTGTATTTTGTGCATTTCCCCTTTCTCAAGGAAATATTGAAGACCAATCCCTGTGATATCTTCTTTTTCCCCATCATAACAAAACTCAAATGTGTAGTAGCTGAGTTAAAGATGCCGGTAACAAGTAATGCTTCTAAATATAAAAGATACTTCTTAAATGGTGCAGAATTTTAAAATAAGATTAATTGAATAAACTCATGTGAATTAGTTTCTATTGTCTTTGGAAGTCATAAATTTAATATGATAGAAGATTTAAGAAGAAAGAAAGGGAGAGAGAGATAGAAACAAAGGAATGTTTTATACAATGGTCAATTAAATATGGAAGAAAAGAGAGTTTCAGGGACAGGATTCATTTTGGCCTTTTTGTGTTTTGTTCTTGTTGTTGTTGTTGTTGTTGTTGTTTGTTTGATTGATTGATTATTTTTGTATAAATAAAAGTTCTTGGGCAAATTTGTGAGGCATTTTCTTGACTAATAACAATGTGAGAGAGCCCAGTCTTTTGAGGATGTTGTTAACTCTGGGCAGATAATCCTGAGTTGTAAAAGAAAGCAAGCTAAGCAATCTATTAGGAACAAACCAGTAATCAGCTGTGCCTCTATGGGTAAGCTGCAGCTCTTGCCTCAGTTTCCCTTGATAATGGGAAATAACTTGTAAATGAAATAAAGCCTTTCCACCCCCACAAACAAACAAATAAAAATAAATAAAAGATTCTGACATAAAGTAAATAATCAAATCCATTGCAACCATAGCGATCCAAGCAGCCATCTACAGAGGATGTGTTCATTGTTCAGTGACAGAGCAGTTAGGTAACAGTCATTCCAGCCAGAACAGAGCAGCAATTAACATTAAAGTTTCACTGTGCACATGCTACAAAGATCGGCACTTAGGAGGATGGAGGAATTTATTTTCTTTAATCTCAGCTCTTAAGAGGCTTACAGTTAAGGTAAATACATTTAAGGAGGCTTACGTATCCATACATGTATTAACGGGCAACCTGAATGATAGGATGCAGAGTGTGGGGGAAGAGAGTCACAAAGTATTTGAAAATATTCTCCTCCTAGTTTGTATTATGATGCCTCTTTGAATTGATCTCATCTGTGGAAAGGAGAGAAGATGAGTAGGACTGCATAGGTTGCAGAGAATGAAATGTTTACGTGTTTAGTAGGAGGGGTTCTCCTGTCTTGAACAACTTTCTGGTGCTCTTGCACCCCCAATACATAACAAGGGTGATCAATATGAGTTCCAAAACTCTACTAATTCTCTTTGTAAATACATTCAACATAAAATTTCCTCATAATATAAACTCACTATTCACTGAAATCCACTCATCCTATTTCCTATTTCTACTTCATGAGTCTCTCTCCCTCTTTCCCTCTCTCCCTCCCTACCCGGCTTGACATCTCTTTCTTCCTTTTGCAGTGAGACTTAATCATCTGCATTTTGAATTTCTAGGCTAACAATTGAGACAATTTTACTCACTAGAAGTTTTGTGCTCTTCCTCAACTTCCTCAAGTGGCAGCATCACCTTCTGGCCTTCTTCCCCCTTCTTTCCCCTCCTCCTCCCCATCTTCCTTGTTCTTCTCTTCCTTCTCTCTTTGTGGGCTCCATTGCACACCTTGAATCAATAACACGTTTCCTAAAATCCAGTTCAAGAGGCAGAAGCCAAGAGTTTCACTTCATTCTCCTGCCATAGGTTGAGTGCCCCAGAATCCTACAGACTTAGTAATAATAGACGAGATTTGGTACAGTAACTGTTCCAAAGCCTGCTTCCAGACCCAGTGACATGTGCCCTCCACATATCAAACAAAAAGATCTTGCTGTTTTATTTTAGACCTGAGAGTTTGAAGTTTCGGCAACAGCTTCACAGTTGGTGATTGAATCTAAGTATTTACTACGAAGACATCAGTGTTGAATTCTCTGGTGAGTCAGCCTTAGAGATTTCGGGTCAAGGATAAGCGCCACGGTTTTCTATCTTTGATGATGGCTCCTGCCTTCTCTACCTAAGTTAGCTCTTCTTTCTAATCCTCATGCCAAACAAAACAAAATCCATTGGATCTTGTAAATACCAATGACACTAATCTTTGTCAGGGGCAGACGGGGCTCCAAGGCAGAGTTTTCTAACAGGGTTCAGACAGCTGGCAAGCTCAAACCCTAAGAGCAAAGCACCTACAGAGAGCTACCTTCAGCGTGGCAGCTGCTGGCCACTGCCAAAGAAAACAAGGGAAATCCCTGGCTGGAAGAAGTAACAGGGGGCCTGCAATGGTCACCATAGCAACCCAAACAAATAGACACTGTGAGGTAACATATGAGGCACAAGCAGTGTTTTACTAGTTCCAGTGATCATTTACACCCGGATCCCAGTGCTTTGCAGACTGTACACACCCATATCCAAGTCAAGATAGCACAAATGGCAGAGAACTTGATATGACCCAAAATCTATTTGCTGGTATTTCCCAATGTTGTCTAACTTTCCTGGGGAGACTTGATCAACATCTGCTCACCCCAGTTAGAGAACTCTGATATACCGAAGAACGCACTCTCCCCACCCAAATCTAGCTCTAAGAACTAATGAGTTTACCGAGTCTTTCAGGAGCCTGCACGAATAAAGGCAGACGCATCAGTAACAAAGCTCAACCCAACATCAGGAAGGACCCAGATGTGGTGTTTCACACCCAGAGTTCCCAGCATGGCTTACCATGGAGACAATTTCACCCAGCACTAGTTTACTACGTGTAAACTACATGGTTTGGAGAGCAGCTTCTGTGACTCTTGTAACTTTCTGGCCTTCCAGAAACTTTTAAATTACCTTAACTTTCTCATTGTTTAATCTTTCTTCCTCCCTCCAGATCAGAATCTGTACTCAATTTAGCACAGAGTAAGAATTTTTTTTTCTTTTGAGGAAGGGAAATGAACGAAGGGTCTCAAGAATGCTAAACTAATGGACTCTCTATCCCTGGGCTGCACCTGCATGCCAGACTGTTTCTTATAGGAAGGCTCTCAGGATTAATATTTAAATAAAAACTAACGTGGCAAATGTCTTTTTATTAATTATTTTATTTATTTATATTCTAAATGTTGCCCCCCTAGTCCCATCACATGTGGCAAATATCTTAAAAGTGTAGTGTTACACACTTTCTGTTCCTAGGGTCTGGATGTCTTCTTTTAGGCATTTTACTAGTAGAATAAATACATTTTAATGCTTTCTACTTTGTTTTAAACCTTTGTGTTTTGTTGGAAAAATGGATATTGTTTTAAAATTATTGGGAGAAGATCACAGGCTAAATTAGTTTGAAAAAAATTCAAAATCTGAGTGTCAAAGAACACAATTGCTCTGGCTATTTTACTGCTGAATGCTAACGGCTGATCATAGATAGATCATGCACTGATATCACCAAAACCCCAGCTACAGATGCAAAGCAAACATGATACAAAACCAATTAAGTTTTGGCCTGATGAAATGACCATGAAATAAAGATGGCTACTACCAAGCCCAAAGACTTGGATGTGATATCTGGAACCCTCAGGATGGAAAGCAAACCATCTCCTGCCAATTATCCTCTTCCCTGCGCGTGTGCACTGTGGCACGAACATGTTCGTACACACAATAAATAAAGCAGAGAAAGGAAGGTGAAGAAAAAGAAGAAAACAATAACAAAAACCCAGCAGGTTCTTATATGGTCTAATGGTCTCCATTTTCATCACGTTCCCTAAACCTGACAGCCAGTTAAAACAAGGAATTGCCTTCAGCATTCCCATAACAATCTCAACATTGTCCCCAGAGCTCCTGATGACACAACTGCCAACTTTCATGGCCAATGACATGCAACTGTGAAACCCAGTTCCATATTTGAAAAGAGGATTTGAAAGTAAGGCACACACTTGCCAAAGGCTTTCACTGGGTAAGGAACCAGTGACCTAGAAGTTATTTAATTGTTATGTAGAAAATTTACCTTCCTTGTACAATTTAGAGATCAAGGCAGGAAAAAAAAAGCTATCTTTGTCTTTCCAGAGCTATTTTTCATTTCTTTGCTACATAATGAGTCCTAATAAGCACAGAACATATAATTTAATATTATTTATTATTTATTTATTATAATATTATTTAATATCATTTATTTTTACTTTATTTTATTTCTTTTAATTTTTTATTGAATGTTTTCTGTATTTATATTTCAGTGTTATCCTCTTTCCTGGTCCCTTCCAGTGCTATCCCCTCTCCCCCTTCTTTTATGAGGATGCTCCACTTCCCTCCCACCCACTCCCACCTCACTGCCCTGGCATTCCCCTACACTGGAGTATCGAGCCTTCACAGGACCAAGGGCCTCTCCTCCCATTGATGCCAGACAATGCGATCCTCTGCTAAATATGAGGCTGGAGCCATGGGTCACTCCATGTGTACACTCTGGTTGGTGGTTTAGTCCCTGGCAGCTCTGTGGGTTCTGGTTGGTGGATATTGTTGTTCTCCCTTTGGGGTTGCAGACCTCTTCATCTCCTACAGTCCCTTCTCTAACTCCTCTATTGGTGCTCCCATGCTCAGTCCAATGGTTGGCTGCGAACATCCTCATCTGTATTGGTAATGCATGTGTGCATGTGTCCAGGCATATGCATGGAGGTCGAAGGGAAACAAGAGGGAGTCAGCTTCTTTCACCTTTCTGTGAATTCTCAGCTTTCTAGGTTTAGGCAGTAAGTGTCACTGTCTGCTGAAACGTCGCACTACCCATGTGTTTAATTTTAGAGTCACATAATGTTTGTGTGATCTTATACCAAGTCCTAAGGTCTGTGACTGTGGCTCAGATGTAGAGCACTTGCTTAGCTTGTGGGAGACTCTGGGTTCTCTGGGTTCTGTGTTCTCTAGCACAGAAGAAAAAGGTTTAGTTGTTTAAACACACACATAGTTGAATTTTGACTTAATGTGGACTTCATCTCCTTGGGCGTGCATTAGAATAGTAATGTTATTAAGATGCCACCTTTGATGATGCAGGGAATCACACTTAATAGAAGACAGTGCACCATACCAACGTCTGTGCTATTCTGATGTTTAATTCCCCTGGGCTTTAAACCGTCCAACCTTCTGTGTAGCTTCACTATTGCTAGCCTTTATTTGTATGACTAACAAGACCCTTATACATTGTATTTGTTCAACTTATGGAATATTTGCTACTTGCTGGATATTTCATTACATGGCATGGAAAATTCACAGAGATTCAACCAGATCTCAGCAGATGAACAAAGTAACTGCCAGATACCTACTGCTTTCTTCCTTAAATGCTATTTTTGGAAAAAAAAATAGATGAACCATTCTCAAGGCATGAGAATCTGTTCTGAGTGTGGGGTCTGCAAGAAGTTCTGAGTTTCAGAGTACCTAGGGCACCAAAGAAAGGTGAGCCTTAGATCCCTACCAAATATGGGTTTTTTCTGTTGAGCATACACCATGAACATTGGTCAAAAGGTTTTCATGAGTGTTTATCTGCAAAGGGCAGGGATAATATGACTAGATGACCACACTCATTGCTGAAAGGTGAAAAAATAAGACCCAGTTCAAGCACATGGCAGAGGAAGGCTGCTGTTATCCTCACCTAGTTATGGCGCCATGATGTGAGGCTAGTCTCTCCTCTTCCCTGCCCTCCCCCCTCCTCTCCTCTTCTGTCCTCTCCTCTCCTCCTTCTACCTCCTGTCCTTCCTTCCTCCCTCCGTCTGTCCATTCCCCACCGTCCCATTTTCTTTCTTTTTTCTTGTATCTTTATGTGTATGTATGTACATGCATATGTGTGTGTGTGTGTGTGTGTGTGTGTGTGTGTGTGTGTGTGTGTAGAACAGAGGTCAATCTTAGGTGTCATTCCTTGAGAGCCATTATTTTTCTTAGACATAGTATAGAATTTGCCTGGTTTTACCTCTGTAGTATTACCAGTGCAGGCAACCACCTCTGTGTCTTTAAATGGGTGCTGAGAATCAAACTCAGGTCCTCATGCACACATGGAAAGCACGTCTATGGCTGAGTTCTCTTTCTAGTCTCCAGCCACTTCCCTTTCAAGTGAGCACAGAGAAACCATGAGAGGCTTGGAAACACACCATGCAAAGTGCACCATCAGATTCGATTTGTCGAAAGTGATTGCACATGCTCTCTGAGCTGTCAAAGAAAACTTGTACCAGATGGAGTTATTCAGTTAAGGAAGCTTTATTCAAGACAACTGTGGCAAAGCTAAGACTGCTGAAGTAGGAAACAGATTGATCTCAACCTCACTATGAAAAAGGAGGAAGGAGGAAGGATTTTAAGCTCTGTGGTGAGATAGAAATCATAGGAGGGTGTTAGTGGGAGGTTCATTAGGCGCTAGGACCAGGGTGCCTATGCGAACTATTTAGAGCTTTTCCATATTAGGCTGCTTGAGGGAAGTAGAGGGAAATATCCACATCCTTCATGGCCTTAACTTGGACATTCTTGGGTTACAAAATGGACAAGAGACTAAGGGAAAACTTACTTCTTAGAGGTTGAAAAAGAATTTGCAATGGTAAGCTGTAAGCAGATACTATATGAATATGAGATTAGAGGCTTACAGTCAGAAGGAAATTGCTTATAACTATATATAGCAAAACTGAGGGGAGCTGTGAAACCACCTTAGTCACTACTATGCACAGTTTGGAGGCCCTGGGTAAATGCTCTCCTGCAACCATGGAGGCGTCACCCCTCTGGTTCTTCTTGTCCCAGAAAGCCCGGTTTATCTAATGGTTTTACCTATGCAGAGGTGTTCTCCATGCTGATGGTAGTTTCACTTGCAAAATTCTCATGGATTGAGTGTACAGCCCGTTGGTTTAGAGATTTTAATTTTACTGGATAATGATCTTGGTGATTTTAAACATTTCCTGTTGCTTGTTAAACTGCCTGCTCGATTCAGCTCCAAATAACAGCTTAAGGCATACAAGTGAAAATTTAGCTCCTCGTATTTAACAACTACTATAATTTTAAAATCTACTTTCAATTAAGAAAAAAAACCTTGTAATTCTCAAAAATGGTCGTGTTCCAAGATGTGCTAAAATGTCGACTGAATACAAGTCCACTTCAGGTCTGGCAGAAACTATTTTGTTATCGTGTGGCTTCATATTGAAAAGCTCATTCAATACTGCTACTGGCATGAGTGGTCTAGTGAGGCATTTAATATTTGTCTTTATACATCTCCCCATGATGTCAGAACAATCTCCAGTAATCAAAGGAGATGAAAAGAGCTAAAGTAAAGTGTTTGTTAAATCTAAATATGTACAATTGACTTTTTCAAGAAAACATGCATAAGAGATGTATTGATTTAGGAAATGAAGATCATTTATGATTCTGGATACAGGGTGGCGTCTGAGATGGACGATAATCTATTTTATGCTGCCAACACTATATGGATGGGGTCAGTTTTCCAAAGAGAATAATTATCTTTCAACAATTCCCTCCCTTTTGAAGCTCAGTTGAAAGACCCTGTCATTGAAGAATAAAGTCAACGCTTGGGGTGAATATTCTTTATATTTAAAAGTGAATTTGATATTAATATAGACAGTTGAACACAGCAGTGAGCTCAAGAGCAAGCATTTAGTCAGTGGAGATGTTACTGGCTACAGAGTAGACTTGGAAGCCATCAGTGGATCCTTTCCTGGGCACTGGCCAACACCAGACATTTACAAATGTAGAAGACAGCAGCATTGCTTCAGCAGGAATAGACACTGTTGCGGTTGCAGACAGGAGAGGTAAAGTTATGGCTATCCAAGAAGATGAAAGGACAAATCTGTGGTAGAAATCAAAGCTTCGTGCTCCTCTCAAGGTTCATCCTATAACTAAGTTTGTTATTCTTTTGAACAAACATAATTTAAAGAATTTGATCTGAGTTTCATATGTGCATGTTGTTGTGATATTATATTCTAGTAGATATAAATTAAGAAATGTGGTACATAAATTTCACATGTGTGTGTGTGTTGTGTGTGTGTGTGTGTGTGTGTGTGTGTGTGTGTGTGTGTGTGTGTGTAACTTTATTTTTCTAGATCATCTCTCAACCTTGATTAGAGAGACAGGGCTTTGAGAGGTTTGGCAGTGAGTGCTGTATGAGTTACCTAGGCAGGCGTGCTTTACTTTTCTTTTCTTCTTGGCTTTTTGTCTGGCCAAGGACATCTACATATTATGTCAATAGACACACAAATTTATAGATAGCAGTTGAGCACAAGTTTCTTTCTCACATAGACACAGAGCTAAAAATATCAAATGGAGCACACTTATACTTAAGCGAACTTGGGATGTGTCCTTCATCTGAATTGCGCACAGTGTTCTTTTTAATATGTGCTTTTAGAAATGTCAGGAAATTTTTCTATAGTGTTTACTAAAACAGAGTGCACTGAAGACAGACGCTGAAAGGTAATGGGTAGAGCTGTTGTTTAGACCTGCCTCAGACAGTCTGATTTACACGTTAGTCCTTCTCTTACATACATGGTGATTTTTTTTATCTGTTAGTGTTATGATTCTACCATTATCATTAAAAGACATATGTGTAATTCAAATATTTGGAGAAGCTGTAGGAACCCACCTAAGGAAGTTTAAATCAAGTTACAACGAAAAAAATTGACATTGTTAAATATCATAAGAAGTAAGAAAGATATGGACAGGAAATAAGGAAAGGGGATAACATTTGAAATGTAAATGAAAAATACCCAATTAAAAGAAGGAAAAACTGCAATATGCTCAATGATAATGCTTTGAAACAGTGATGAAGGCTGATGCTAGAGTGATGACTCACTTGGTAACGTGCTTGCTGTGCGACACTCAAGGGTTGATCGTCAGCACTCACATCAAACCCAGACCTGATGCTCTGCGAGCTCAGAAATGGGAGGAATAAACAGGAGGATGCCGGGGCCTCTCTGGCCTACCAGCATAGCCTAACAGTGAACTCTAGACACATTGAGAGACTTTGTCTAAAAAGAAAAGATGGAAATGGACTTAAGAAGACATTAACATCTGGTTGTTACTTGTGACTATATGAGGGAACACAACTACACACACACGTGCACGCGTGTGCGTGCGCACATACACGGGACATGTACATCCCTCTGAGATTCTGTCTTTGTCCTTCTGTCTCTCTGTGTGTCTCTCTCTCTGTGTTTCTCATTGTGAGAAAGACACACAAACACACACAGAAATACAATGACAAAGGATTTTAGTTTATTTTCAAGAAAATAACGCTTTATACTTGTTTACTCATTGAATAATCATTAGCAGTTATCTAAATCTTTACATGCAGTTGTAATATCAGTCTTTTTTGGAGTGTTCAGATCCACTGCAGCAAACAGGTTTCTGAGTGAAGTTTTTCTTTCATGCAGAGAATGGGGCTGATTAGTTCCTTAAATGATGAACGTTTTCTTCAGTGTTTGTGTTTCTGAAACCAATGACCCTCTGGAGTAGCTTGCCATCTTCAGTAACAAGGGTAAGACTAAACTTGCTTTCTCTGGCAGTCCACAGCTTATGAGACAACAATCCAGTGCATAAGAAGTAAGGTACTGTAATTGTTGGAAGCAAGCAAAGGACCTGGAGAAGCATAGTTAGCCTCCAATGTGGGTCAGACTGACCCGTGAATCACTGCTCAAGACAAGGCTGAGTCTGGCAAGAAGAACTGGGAAGAGTAGCCAGGACTTCTATTAGTACAAGAAAAAACACCACCCTGGATTCAGTTTGGTTTAAAATGAAAATATGAGTGTGGGTATTTTGAGCTCTTCACAGAGGATGAAATGTGGAATTTGCTTCTGAGTTCTATGACACGAAAAGTAAACTACGTGGCCAAGGAAGAGAGAAAACGTTTTTAGCTGTAAAAGTTTTAAAGTTTCATATATATATTATATTTGATATATTCTAATTCATGATAGATAGGTTCTAATTCATCAATTTAAGCCCCTCACTAGCTCTCTGCACTACCCGTCAATAGCAGACAGTTGTAAACTGATGAGACAGGTGAGCTTACTTTTGCCTCTTCTTCTGCCACACTTATGAGAACATTCTGGTTCGCTAGAATTGCAAAGCAGTAGAAATACATAGAAGGATGCACATTTTTATTTAAATTATATATCAAATGTGTACAAATCATTCCGAAACTGCCTATCTTTTGACCTAGAGACACCATTTAAAAGATATGGAAACGGTAACACATAGAAAACAAACTTTGCTGAAAAAAACACTGAAGATTAAAGTCGACAAAGTTAGAAGGAGTTTCTATGTTCAGTTGTCTAAATATTCATGCTGAGGTGTGTGGGTTTACACTTCACAACAACGATAACTAAAATCCATCAAATATTCCAAACACCAGGTATAAAGTAGTGAGCAAAAACAACAAAATCTATGTTCCCATTGAATCCATGTTATATATGGATGAGCCAACTATAAGAAAGGGACTTTTGATACACATACACACACACACACACACACACACACACATATATACATATATATACATATATGCATATATATATATATATAATTTTTTAAGGAAAAGAAATGAGGTGTCAATATTGGATTCCCAGGAGCTTTTCCAACAGAAAATGGATGGATTCCACGCTGCTGTTTTATTAGAAAGTGCAATCACAGGAGGCAGATGTTACTCCAATATGATAGGGCTATGAAGAAAGAAAACTTAGGGGAGGGAAGAAATGGTAGGACTATTGCCTCCTAACTGAAAGCAGTTGCTGACTCAATGACACTGAATCCTCCTCAAGATACCACTTCAATGGCAAATTTGGGCCCTTAAGGCAAGGTTGGGAGGAAAACCTGAAAGCGTGTAGTGACTGCTTTCTGTTACCCATAGCCAACTGCTCCCTACGAGGTATAAACTCTCCCATATATTCAGATGACTAATACATAAACTTTTATACAAATTAGCAATCAAAGGCATGGAAAGGGGAAATAGGGTGTTGAGGATTTCCATTGTGCCTACTCCCAAGCCATCCAGATATGCTTGTGTGTGGTGATTCAGTCTATCCACGAGACACCTGAGAGCTGAGGCACCTACAATACTGACTGATGGAGAATAGAGAAGAATGTCAACGATGATTGTGGTTGAAATTTTATAATACGGTTTTTATGTGCACTTATTTCTTTATGTCTACTTATATGAGCTAACTACTTTTTAAAAAGTTAATTCTATAGCTTAGTAAGAGCACCAGTGGAAGGGAAAGCCCTTGGTCCTGCCTACACTGAACCCCCAGTGAACATGATTGTTGGGGGAAGGGTGGTAATGGGGGGAGGATGGGGAGGGGAACACCCATATAGAAGAGGAAAGGGAGGGGTTAGGGGGATGTTGCTCCGGAAACCAGGAAAGGAAATAACAATTGAAATGTAAATAAGAAATACCCAAGTTAATAAAGATGGAGAAAAAAAAGTTAATTCTAAAATGTAAATTTATTCTTTTATTTTTGAGTAAATCTTACCCATACACCCCCAACAGGTTAGTTACTTACTAAGGTTAAACAACATTTTTCTTGTATAATGGTATAGAAAATGATAATCAACTCTGGCAAGGGATGAAATTTTCAAATTAATCTTAAGTTTCCAGTAAAATCTACCCCCTGGGCTGTTGAGGTTGTTGATGTGCGTAATAATCTCACTGTAGAATATGTTGGTCATCTTTGAGAGCATTTATAAAAATCAAGACAGAAAAATTAAAATGAATAAATCAAATATATATGTATACAGACTATTTGACAGTTAAAATATTCTCTATGGCGATATGTGCAGAGGAGATGGAACATATGGGGGCTGTTTACAATTATAGATGGGGTGGATAAACTGTCTCCCTAGTCTGTTGACACTGAAGGAAGAAATGAAGGAAATGAGGGAGCGATTCTAAAGATAACTTAGGAGACCGTGTGCCAGGAGGGACTGGAGAAGAGCCCTGGGATGGTAATGAGGATGGCGTTGCTCAAGAGCAGCAAGGAGGACGGAGTGGGCAAGGAGAGTGATGGGAAGAACGGGAGAGTCACATGGGCTATGTAGTGTCAGTGCAATCTAATTAATCTAGCTGTGACATGGGGAGCATCACAGTGTTTCTCTTCAATTTCTCCATAGATTCAAGTCTTCATCTAACATCTTGCAGAATTGACTAACTCCTTCATGCTTGCCTCCTATAATATAATATAATATAATATAATATAATATAATATAATAAATATAATATAGTCTATATTACAGACATATTTAAACTTAGGCAGTTTCCACACTGTTACTTGCTGGTGTTCTCTCTGAAGTGTCTGCAAAATGAAAAGCTCAGTGAGGACAGGGCTCCACATGTCCTGTTCCGTACATAGTGTGGTCTCCCATTGGCTGTTAGATGAGTTTGGAAGACTAACTTTGCCATCTTTGCATGGGAATTTATAGAACAGATAAAGTTAAAACATGAATGAGGCAATTAGCTGCAAATGAAATCCAGTTAAAAAACTAAACCAGAGAGTGTTCGGAAATATTCTGAGCTAAACTGTGTTTGTAGGAAAGTGGGCAGGAGAGTACCCTGTAATACTGGAGGGATGACAGTTCAGAGTAGTATCCAAAGCCAGTGATATAGACCAGGCTTACGAGAGTGGCCAATTTATAGCGACATGGATGCCACCGTCTTCATAGTTTTCACTTGACACTATTTTATACAAGATGTAGAATAAAAATAAATGTGTTTTGAAAGGAGCACAGCATGCCAGCCTGGTCTTCCATATTCCTACTTTCTGTCATAAGAATCTCAAATAAATCATTCTTTTGTATGCTTTCCTGGCCTCCTCTCCTGGCACTGGCTAATATACTCAGTTTCAGGTTTCAGAACAAGTTCCTTCCAAAGAAAAGCAAATTCCACCATGCTAGAATAATTGAGGTCATCTTGTTAGAGGATTCTGTTGCATCTAATTTCTCCAGGAGAGCCTGGAACTGTCCTATAAACAAGAATTTGTCAATTACCCATGCAGTTCCAGGCTTTCCCACAGACATGAAGTCTAAAAGTTTCCCTAGCTGTGTCACTAGGTTATTCCCCTGTCACTAGATCCTGGGAGGTGTCTGAAGCACAAAATTCACTCAGGTTTACAGAAATTAAATATTATAACTAGAATCAAAGAAACAAGTGAAGTCTGCTGCTTTTCTAAGAAGTCACATAGAGTAAAATGGAGCCAAGTAAGTCAGAAATAAAATGCTTATACATACAAGAAAAATAAATTAAACTTGTAATCACTGAAAATGTTTTCAGTTACATTAAAGAGATCTTCATTGCTCATCACTTCTGTGCTTGACTTTCTGGTCCACACCTTTACCTACAATCTCGGAAATGTACCCACTCCCAGGGTCACAACTCAGGCTACTTCCTTGGAGTGCTGATGGCACTGAAGACACCCAGAGGCTGGTTGCCATTAGAAGCTACCAGTTCTACCTAGAGAGCCCTGCTACCACTTGTGTCTTTCAGGTCAGCAAACAACAGAGACAACAGACTGCTAAGGACTAAGAACACAATAAACAAAAGCCAGTGTAATATGGCACCATCAGAACCCAGATCTACCACAGCAAGCTCCAGATATTCTAACACACATGAAGAGTAAATCTCATCTGATGAAGATGATAAAGGCCTATAAAGAGGAATTCAATTAGTCCCTTAAAGAAATACTGGAAAATACAATCAAACAGGTAGATGCCTTTAAAGAAAAAAGAATAAATATAAAGTAATATTTTAAAAAAATCAAACGGGTGATGAAAATGAGTAAAACTATTCAAGACCTGAAAATGAAAAGAAAAGTAATGAAGAAAACACAAACTGAAGCAACCTCAGAGATGGAAAATCTTGGAAAAAGAATGGAAACTCCAGATGCAAGCACCACCAAGAGATGGAAGAGAGAATCTCAGGCACAGAAGATATGATGGAAGAAATTGATGCATTGGTCAAAGAAAGTGCCAAATCTAAAAGGTCTCTAACGCAAAAATATAGGAAATTTGGAATACTATGAAAAGACAGAAACTAAGAATAATAAGAATACAAGAAGAAAGGATTCCTAGATTAAAGGCCCAGACTCTATCTTCAACAAAATCAGAATAAAATTTCCCAAACCTAAAAATAGTAGTGGCTATAAATGTAAAAGAAGCTATAAAACAGCAAATAGATTGGAACATAAAACAAAATTCTCCCACCTCATAATAATCAAAACACTAAATGTAGAGAACAAAGAAAATACTAAAAGCTGCAGAGATAAAAGGCCAAGTAACAAAAAGGCATATATTACACCTGACTTCTGAACAGACTCTAAATGCTAGAAGGGTCTAGCCAGATGTCATGTAGACCCTAAGAGAACACAGATGGTCAGCCCAGACTACAATTTCCAGCAAAACCTTCAATCATCATAGGTGGAGAAACCAAAATATTCCATGACAAAACTAAATTTAAATAAATCTCTCCACTTGTCCAGCCCTACGGAAGATACTAGAAGGGAAACTCCAACACAAGGAGTTTAACTGCACCAAAGGAAACACAATAAATTAATAATTGCACAGGAAAAAACAAAAGAAGAAAATTTCTCCCACACACTAACACCACCAATGTTAAAATAACAGGAATCAATAATAATTGGTGATTAATATCTCTCAACATCAATGGACACAATTCAATAATAAAAAGACATAGGCTAACAGTGGATGTACGAACAGGTTCTATCATTCTGCTGTATTCAAGAAACCTACTTTTGCCACAAAGATAGACACTACCTCAGAGTAAAGGGCTATAAAAAAGGCTTCTAAGCAAACAGACACAAGTAGAGTAGGCATTCTAATATCTTATAAAGTAGACTTTCAACCAAAAGTAATCAAAAGAGGACACACCATACTCATCAAAGGAAAATTCCACCAAAATAACATCTCAATTCTGAACATCTATGCCCCAAAGGCAAGGGTGCCAAAAATCATAAAAGAAACATTACTAAAGCTTAAGTCACACATTGAACCCCACACATTAATAGTGAAAGACCCCATTCTTACCAATGCACAGGTCATCAAAACAGAAACTAAACAGAGAAAAGTTGAAATTAACAAATGTTATGAATCAAATAGACTTAACAGATACATATTTAACGCAAACACAAAAGAAGATAATTTCTTCTCAGCACCTCATCTCCAAAATTGACCATGTACTCTGTCACAAAGCAAGCCTCAAGAGATAAAAGAGGATTGAAATAACCGTTTGCATGTTGTCGCATCACTGTGGATTAAAACTGAACTTCATATAAAACAGAAAGCCTACAGACTCATAGAAACTGAACAATTGTGTAGAAGAATGCAAATAGATTTATGTTTATTGCTCTGCACAAAACTCAAATCCAAAAGGATCAAAGACCTCAACATAACACCAGAAACACCAAATCTAATAGAACAGAAAGTGGAGAATAGCCTTGAACTTGTCAGTACAGGAGACAACTTCCTGAACACAACACCAATGGCTCAAACACTAGTGTCAAAAATTAATGGGACCTCTTGAAACTGAAAAGCTTCTGCGAGGCAAAGGACACCATTAATAGGAAAAAACAACAGCCTACAGATGGGACAAGATCTTCACTAACCCTTCATCTGACAGTGCAAATATCCAAAATATATAAAGAACTCAAGGAGTTAGGCAACACCAAATCAAATAACCCAATTAAAACATGGGATACATAGCTAAGCAGAATTCTCAATAGAGGAATTTCAAACAGCTGAAAAGCAATTTAAAAATGTTCAACATTCTTGGTACTCAGGAAAATGCAAATCAAATGACCCTGAGATGTCAGGTCATAATGGATAATATCAAAAACTCAAGCAATAGCACATGCTAAGGAGGATACGGAGCAAGGGGAACACTCCTCCATTGATGGTAGGAGTGCCAACTTTTACGAACACTCTGGAAATTAATTTGGCACTTTCTCAGAAAACTGGGAATCTATTTACCTCAAGACCCAGCTATCTTTCTCCCGAGCATATACCTAAAAGATGCTCCACAATATCACTAGGACACATACTCCACTATGTTCATAACAGTCTTACTCATAATAGCCAGAAACTGAAAGCAACCTAGATGTCCCGAAGAATGAATATAGTATTTATACAATGGAATACTATTCAGCTATTAAACAAGGACATCTTGAATTTTGTAGGCAAATGAATGGAACTTGAGAATATTAACCTGAGTGAGGTAATCCAGACCCAAAAGGACAAGCACGGTATGTACTCACTTTTAAGAGCATATTAACTGTAATGTACAAGGTATCCGTAGTATACTCCATAGACCCAAAGAAACTACACAAGAAGGAAGATCCAAGCAAGGCTGCTTGAATCTCACTTATAAGGGGGAATAAAATAGTCATAGGAGGCAAATGGAGGGAGGGAGCTGGGTGGGAGAGGGTATGGGGAGGGGCATGGGGCAGGTTCAGGATAAGGTGTGGGGAGAGACAGAAGAGAGGGCTAGAAGGCCTAGAAAATGAACAGAAATCCACAGTTGGCAGAGATAGGGGTTATCTCTAGGACATACCAGAATCTAGGGATTAGGGGGCTCCCAGGAGTCTATGGTGGTGACATCAGCTGAGACCTCTAGCAGTGAAGATATGTTCCTGAAGTGGTCACCTCCTGTAGACAGGCAGGACCTACCTCAGTGGAGGAATAAGGATGCCAATCTACCCATAAAACTTTCCACCAAAAATGTATCCTGTCTACAAGAAATAGAGAGACAAAGATAGAGCAGAGACTGAGGGAATGGCCAACCAATAACTGGCCCAACTTGGGACCATCTAATTGGCAAGCACCAATCCCTGACATCCTTGATGATACTCTGTAATGCTCTCAGACAAGAGTCTAGCATAATCGCCTTCTGAGAGGCTGCTGTCTGAAACAGGTGCAGAGATCCCAAGCCAAATATTGGATGGAGTTTGAGGAATCTTATGGAAAGTTGTGAGATGGATTAAAGACCCTGGAGAGGATAGGAACTCCATAGGAAACCAACAGGGTAAACTAACCTGAACCTTAGGGGCTCTCAGAGACTGAATTACCAACCAAAGAGTACACATGGGCTGGACCTAGGCCCCCTGCACATATGTAACTGCACATATGTACAAGTGGGCCTTCATGCAGACCCCCCAACAACTGGAGCAGAGGCTGTTCCTAAAGCTGTTGCCTATCTATCCTGTTCCCCTAAGGGGACTACTTGACCTGGCCTCAGTCAGAGAGGATTTGTCTAGTCCTGCAGAAACTTGATGTGTCAATGTGTGTGTATGTGTGTGGGTGGATACCCAGTGGGGAAGAAGGGGAGGTAGGGATGGGGAGAATGACTGTTTGAGGGAGGGACTGGGATGAGGCAGGCAGTGATCGAGATATAAAGGGAATAAATAAATAAATAAATTACTGGAAAATTTGTCTTTGTCCATGCATGTCCATTTGAGTGCTTGCGTGTGTGTGTGTGTGTGTGTGTGTGTGTGTGTGTCTGTCTGTCTGTCTGTCTGTCTGTCTATGTGTGTGTATGCAGGTGTATATGACATATTACACATGTAGATGTCAGAGGACCTCCGTGGTGTCGGTTCTCCTCTTTCACGTTGTTTGAGATAGAATCTTCTGGTTCTTTGCTGTTGTATAGTCCAAGTGGGTTCTCTCCACCCGGGAGCTTCACAAGCTTCCCATGACTCCGCCTTCCACCTTGGCTTAGGAACTCTGGGACTGCAGACTTGCTGGCTTCCAAGAGTTAGAGCACAGGTTCTTACACTTGAGGACAAACACTTTACTGGGCGATCCCCCTAGCCCAAACTCTAATGGTCTTTAAAATCTCATATTAATATTCTGTTATGCTGATGTGCTTGTGTCAGCTTTACCTCTCAGGAATAATGAAAATCTGTCATACATCAACTTCTGCCTCTAGTTGTGCGTACGCCAACTATGTGTCTGTTTTTAAGGAGCACAATCCTTTATTTTGTATATTGGTGCAGCACAAAGTTGTAGCAAACTGCAGAATTTTGCTACAATTACCAAACACTGCATAATTTTATCTAATTATACAGAGCTAATGTGCAACCTCCCTGTATTAATAATAAAGCAATTAACCTAAAATACCAATTGGTGTGAGTTTCTTGTCTCTTGCCTCATTACCACAGTCTGTTCCCAGTTTGGAACAGTGAGCATTGTACTCAGTAAATGTTAGTTCCAGATAAAGTTGATTTTTTTTTGCATGGATTCAAGTCACCTTGTCACCCCTTCCCTTCGACTCTCTCACCCTTCTCTTCCTGGAATTTGTATGTGTGAAAGGTGGTATCTGCTAGAGGAGTTCATGATGCTCTAGATAAATTTAAGGGTAATTAGAAACAGTAAGACACATAGTATTATATTATCATAGCCCTCTGAATTTACTTTTCCTCCCTTTTTTAATGCCAATAGATTTTGTAAGAGACACTTCCATTGTGTCTGACAGGTCTGATGTTATGGTGTCAATGGAAGCTTGCGTGGAAACCATTACCTTGTCAATTCTGTGATGTCAGTGGCAACTTGATGTCAATGAAAATGTATAAGGTTTTTCCATTATCATTGTAGCAGCTCCTCTAGGCTTTTCAGCGTATCAAAAGACACTCATGGGTAAAAAAGACTAACAACCTGAAATTGATGCCTGAGTTTCTTGAAATTAAAGGTGGATATTGCAAGACTGTTTCTATTTTTGGCTTAGCAGTAGTGAAAAAAAATACATAGAACACAAATAAAATAATAAGCAGTTACTTTGCTGTGAAGAATGTAAACAGTTTGTAATTTGAATTTATTTGAATTTTCATAGCTGGGTCTTATTTGTAAAGGCGAATAGTCAAGAGAAATTTTCTTGTAGACAATGAATTATGTTAAATAATTCTTATTCTATGAAATGCATAAAAGTAGGAATGTCGCTGGAAGCAGTGACTTACCTAAAATTATATCCATCAAGCCACAATATCCCTGTTGTGATATTGAACTGTTTCATATGGTGATTTCCCAGGAAGATGTAATCATAGTGTACCACTAATGATGGGCAAATGACACTTAGGTCTTTGTGTAATAAAATAAGTATGGATTGCATTATGCTAGCATACAGTTTGTGTTTCTGTAGATATAAAGTAATTCAGAAAAGCTTTTACACTTTTTTTTGATTCTCTAGGCTCAATTTTTGCCTTAATTTGCTTGTTAAATATCAAAAATATAGGAACTCAATTGAATGTGTGTTTTTCCAAGCGATTGTTCTTTCACTCTCTTGCTTTACATTACTCCCTAATGTAATGCCATAATTTGCTTTAAGTTCTAATCACTAGAGAAGATACATATTATGAAGAAAAACTGAGGCAAAAATAGAATTTTGTTATTTTTAGTAGTTTGAGAATTAGCTCCTGGGTACAGGCAATTCTTAAATTGAGAAGATATTTGAAAAAAATAGAAACACACATGGGTGTGTATGTTTGTGTATGTGTGCTCACATGTGCATATGTCTATATATGTATGTGTATTTGTCTGTGTGTGCACATGTGTATGTATGTGCATGCTTGTGTATGTGTATACTGCTGCCTTTAAAGTTCACAGTGAAGAATAGAAACAAGCACATAGATTCAACGTAATTCCAATAAATGTGTCCTTTCTTTCTTTTCTTTCTCCCTTTCTTTTTAATTTCTGCTTCCTGAAGTCATGTAGGACTTCATAATATTCAGCTATGTCATTTGACACAGCTATAGACTTTTCTATCTGAATAAAAATAATGAAAAATAATGTGTGGAATGGTATTGGATGAAATGAATAGACAAAAACCAAAAGTGCTTTTTCGGTATATCTAAAGACACAAGTATTGTAAGTAGTACTGGTGTGTGGATGAAAGCAAATAGTTATGCTGCTATATGAACACATGTGTTTACTTGTTACAGCCATATGTGTGTTGTGTATGCAGAGGTAGATAGCCCAACACTCATAATTTGATTTGAATTATACTAAAAAAACACTCATCTCCCTGTTAATTTAAGGTGTAAATGTGTCGTGTCTCTATGTCTAAATCAAAACATTATTTTCTTTGAGTCTTTTGATGATCCTTGCTTGTGACCTCAAGCTTTGTATCGTAGACAGAAAGAAATCAAGATTTCTACTGTGTGTGAGCTCGCTTGCTACCTGTGAGGAATTCTGATGTGCATGTAAGGGGAGAAAATGTTGAACCCAGTGGATCAGACAGGATTGTAGAAAAGTTACTTTGAAATTTCCCTGAATTGTTCATACTCTGATATCCTGTTGCAGAACAACTGAGTTGGTCACGTCATAAACTTCTCTCCTTCCTCTCTGTTTGGGTCTCTCTCTCTGACTGTATGTATATGTGAAAATATTAGAAATAATTATGTAAATATTTGTGAAAATGCTATTCTCCATCAAACTGAAGAAGCTATTGTTTTATCTTTTGTGTTTATATGGTGTGTGGGACTGTGTGTGTGTGTGTGTGTGTGTGTGTGTGTGTGTGTGTGTGTGTGTGCAGGTGCATCTGGGCACTGTGTTTATAGGAGGTCACAGAACAACTTCAGGTAGAAATCCTTAAATTTCATTTTGTTTGTGACAGGATCCCTTACTTATTGTTCCGTATGACGAGTTAATTGGCCAAAAAGTTTCTATGGATTCTTCTGTCTTCATACCCCATATGACAACAGCAGTTCTGTGATTATAGACCACCGTTATATGGATTCTCAAGATTCAAACTCAGGACCTAATGATGTCATGGTAAATATTTACCCCATTAAGCTATGTTGCCAACTCAGAAGATAATTGTTTGAAAAAAATCATCACACTTTTAGTATTTTTTAAAAATGTAACCTCTGCTGAATATCTAACAAATATACATTTTTGTTTTAACTGATACATCTGTCAAGACAATAAAGAGAGAATAAGTATCATATATCTATCTTCTATCTATCTATCTATCTATCTATCTATCTATCTATCTATCTATCTATCTATCTATCTATCTATCCTTCTCCTTATCTTGTTGAGAAAGGAGTTTTGATACACAGAGGAAATAAGTTTGAATTCTTGGCAAAAACCTCTCCTTCTTATATAACTACCTGGAGAGGACCATTTGTGAATGGGAAAAAAAATCACTCAGGGTGACATTCAAACTTATTTAACATGTTACATTGAGGATCAAGTCCATCCTTGCAAACAGTTGAGTTAAATGCTGTCAGCATATCTACACATCCCACACTAAAGATGCTGCAGGAAATTTGGATAACACTTGCATTATGACAACCAGCGTGACAGTTGAGAAGAACACGCAGTGCTCAAGGCAAAATTCAAACCAAACTCCAGGCAGTGGACACAGCATACACACCCAACTCCTAGCTTGATTATTCTTAGGACAAACGATTCTTCCCCAGCAATGGACAGTTCAGATAAAGCTTATTTCTCTAGAATTAACTTAGTCTGTGCTTTCCTAAATGTTCTCTTCTGTTGGTGTTTCATGTGCAGATGTGAAAGACAATGTATTCTGCACTGAAGGCTGGCTTTCTCAGCTAAAGCAAGTGTTGTCCCTATGGTCAAGTAATGAATCAATAGCATACCATTCTATGCAGTTGATTTCCAATGGTGAGTCTGTTCACATAATTCAAAATTCATGTCAGCGGCAAAAGAAATGCTTGAAAATACTTCCCTCTCATCTACTTCTTAGAGCTGATTACCCACAAATCACCAGCAGTCATTCTACCACAGAACTGATAGATTTGATGCATTACTGATTTAGGGGGGCACCTCCCTTCATATTTGACTGTTTATCAAGTAGTTTTTGACACATGCATATTTATTTTCAAGCACCATTTACAAAATATTAACTAGAGCTGTTGCATTTACAGAAATTTTCAGCCACTTATTTTGTTTCCAATTAACAAATCTATTCCCAAGATGACGGAAGATTGTTAAAAAAAAACAAAAAAAACAAAAAACAGCAGTCCACTACTATCCACCTTAGAAGATGGAATAACTTATCTCAAATAAAATTCACCATTTTAAAATACACTGTATTTGCTGAGCATATAATAATAACATCTTGATTTTTTTCTTTAAAAATATGCTCAAAGTTTGACAAATTTAGCACCTGAAATATCATATAAAATTTATATGATGTTGGGTAATGGTTTAGATATGGGTATATCTTTTTGCCTTTCAATATTTCTCAGTAATTTGTAGTTTCCCAGAGACTTAGCTATTAGGCCTCACACACACACACAAAAAAAAAAACCTTTGAAGTACATATGTTATAGATATTATTCTATTCATTTCCAGGTAAGAAGAATGACATGAGTTTGAATCACTCCTACTGCAATTTAACCAGCTATTAAGATCAAGATCTGGAAATTACATCCACTTCTACATAGTTAGTCAGCCAGTGCTCAATCATGCTATTTTTTGTATGAACTAGATAAGATGTAATCCAAAGAAATAGTTGTTGGGTCACATTATATTATTCTACTTAAGTCTGTGTGTCATTCGAAATTGAATTATTTTCTTAATTATTCTGTAAACAGGACACTGAATATGTGGAAATGCAGGAGGACTGGAGGAGTACAAAGGTAGGTCAGTAAAGCCAGTCAGTGATGCTATATCACTATATTAGAGTGAAGTCTTCAGTATTGACTTGTTCCCTTGGTCTAAGAGCCAGTAACATCAGGTTGAGCAGGAATCTGTTAGGAATGCAGCAACTCAGCCCACCCAATTTCTTTCTTATTACAATATGGGTTTTAGCAACATCAGTAATCATGGGTCATAATTATATTACACCTTGAGAAGCATTACATATGACTGAGTTTACAGAAGAAGGAGGAGAAGCAGCAGAAGGAGAAAAGAAAGAAAAAAGAAAGAAAGAAAGAAAGAAAGAAAGAAAGAAAGAAAGAAAGAAAGAAAGAAAGAAAGAAGAAAAGAAAGAAAGAAAGCTAAATTGCTGATTGAGTTTGCTTGGGTTGAGCCACAGTGCCCTAATGAAGAGGGAGGTGGTGCCAAGGGATTTAGAATGTAAAAGGCATTTGTAATAATTCTTACCTGACTCAGGGGAAATCTCATCAAAATAGTAAGGCCTTGGTAAGCTGCCAACATCAGCACAATACCTTCCTTTTCTTTTTATTCCTTCTGTCCAGACCTGTACCTGATACTCATGTCTGTCTTTCCTTTAGTTCCACTCTGACCCTGAAGAAGATACAGTTAGATGATATTAAATGCAAGTGCAGAATGCTTTTTATTTAATTAAAGGAAATATTTAAAAAAAACAAGCAGCATTGGAAAATCAGTGAACAAGTTTTTCAGAGACGAAAACAAAGAAATATAGAGGGGTGAGTAAAATTCGGGCAGTTATTATAGACCATTAATATTAATAGTTGCATAGAAACTAAATGAAAGATAAATAGCATTGATAAATTAGTGAACACGTTTTTCACTAATAAAAACCAAAGAAATATGGAGGAAGTAGTAAAATTAAGGCAATTATTGTAGGCCATTAGTATTAATAGTTGCATAGAAATTATATTAAATACCTATTGTTCATCCAGTGCATATCATTTCATTTTAAACTAAGCGTGTGATGGTTGTCCTAGCAAGAGGAAGAAAGGTATTGGCTCATTGTATACTATTACTAGTAAAAGACTTGTATTGGTAACTTTTATTGCATTAGCAATATACGACATTAAATTATAATGTTAACTGTCATAGTAGCATCATATAATGGCAGAATTATGACTAAACCTTTATCACTATTACATCTGCCATAGAAGAGTCTTCTGGCTAGATGAAAGCGTTGAAGTTGTTCATTATTTTTACCTTCAAATTTGTTGGATACCCTTGCAAACTGGATTTTCCACTGGAATTCACTTACATTGAAGTACGTGAAATCCCTCAGATGGCTGTGTGGCATTCCTGTGGAAAATACAGGAAATAAAATTCTCTGTCTCATTTATCCATCACATATGAATACTTTGCACTATTAAATCTTGCTACACTTAAAATTGTTTTTTCCTTTTTTGTAGCAGCAAATAAATTACAATGGAAGAAAATTACTAGAAGGGACATTTTGAAGTTTAGAAAGCCCCCGCTGTTTTATTCTGTGAACTCATGGGCACCAGCCCTCAATGAAGTACCCTGTTCTTGAAAAGTTGAAAACCCTTTTTCTTTTCAAGTGTAGAGAATGTGTGTGATGATCAAATACATGCCAAGGAAGGCCATCATTAATTGAAAGAAAACAGAAGAGAACTTTCTGTCTGCAAAAATCACAAACCAGAACATAATCTACTTCTTGTGGCTTGAATGAGGATGGCCCCTGTAGTCATGAGTTCGAATACTCGCTCCTCAGCTGATGGAGCTGTTTGTAAAGGATTGGGATGCGTGCTCCAGTTTCAGGAAGTGTTCCAGAAAGACTAGGCTCTTGAGGCTTCAAAACTTCCTGTCATTCCCAGCGTGCTTTCTGCCTCCTGCTTTCCATGAGAGAGGTGAGCTCTCAGTTGTTCATGGGTCATGTGTTTGCTCACCCCTCATGGGTACCAAACATCTGAAACTGAAAGCCCAATTAAACACTTTCCTTTCTCAGTTGTCTCGGTCAGAGTCTTAGGGTTATTTGTTTGTTTTACCACAGCCATAGCAAATTTTGCATATTTGAGATTAAGTGTCACAGGTTGAAGCAAATGTATCATTCCATAAATGCAGCATAATATGTACAAACAAAACCCAAAGACCGAAGAACTAGATATTACTTTATTTAGATCTTGTAGTTTCAGCATATTTTATTTTCATTATTCATAATATTTATTGAATAACTCTTCTGATCCAGGTATTGCATTACAGACAGATACAAAAACCAAGCAAAGAAACACAGAATTGGATGATACTTGAACTTTACAAGCTAGTGTGGGAAGAAGAGACGTAAGATTAGAAAGTCAGTAACGTTCTCTGTATGAACTATTTTTCTCAGAGCTGTACACAATTCCTGACAGCAGCAGCTTCAAGGAGAAATTTTTATTTTGGCTCCTGTTTCAAAGAGTCTTTGTTCATTATGGCGAGACTGTGTATGCAGGACACACAGTACCAACTCCTTGCACTGCCTCAGCCCAGAATGGATAGAAAGCCTAACGTACTGGCTGATCTAATCTTCAAAGATCTCACCTAGTAAACTTTCCCAAATCTTCAAAGTAGTACCACAAGCTAGACACTGAGTACTTACAGCAGGAGCTGTGGTCATGTACAACAGTTCAAAACTCTGTGCTTTCAAGCAGACTTAGTTGGGTTGGAGAATTTCACATCGTTGAACTTGACAAATAAAAAGAGATACATTTATTAGATTTAATGGTGTTTGTGTGAATAGGTTTGGGATTGAGGTGAGAACATTCTGAGGCCATGTGGACATGGTAGCAGATAAGAAAGACCTAATTTCAAAGAAGTAAAACTGTCAGTGAGGGTAAAGCAGGAGTTAGAGGAAGAGAGGAGACATGAGAGAGGGGGGAGAGAGAGGGACTTAATGGAGCCTGGATTTATACTCTGAGGGATTTTAGTCACAGGCAATGTAGGGTCATTGAGAAAATGTTTATGAATTTGGGAGTTCAATGAAAGTGGGAAAATTTGTGCTTTGAAAAGTTACTGGTGCAGCCAAGTGGTGAATGGATGGAAAGGCAGGTGGGCTGTGGTGCAAATTAAGAAAAGTGAAATATTTGAGTTCTGGGGACTGAATCAGGTCCCATGCTCGCATGCTGTACCAGCTAAGCATCGACCTGCTCCATATAGCCTCCTATTACTGATTTGTTGATATCTACAATCAGCTTTCTATTGTGGTTTCTGATCATTTTATAATTTTTATTTTCATGCATATATTTCTCCATTTTAGTGCTGTGAAACTTAAGCATATGTTTGCATTTATTATTACACAAATACATCTCTGTGATATATGTTGAACTAAGATTTTAATTTTTATAAAATGATTGGCTTTCCTGTGATATACAGTTGTCTTTCTTTTTCTTTCTTATATTTATTTTTGTGTGCATGTGTATGTGTGTGTGTGTTTGTGTGTGTGTACGTGTGTGGGTGCATTTGTATGTATGTATGTATATTCTGTGTATATGTAGGTATGTATGTATAAACATGTACATACATGTATATGTCCATGTGTGTATATGTCTATGTGTACAAGCACACGTGTACCATGGAGTACCTGTATAGGACAGTCAATTTTTTTCCTGCCACCTTGTGAGATACAGAGATTGAAATAGGCCTGCTCACAAGTTCTTCTACCAAAGAGCCAGCTCACCACCTCTGTCTCCATTTTGTTTTGCTTCTTGTTCTTCACATACAATTGTAGAATTCTTGAGATGCTTTGATTTATGATTATTTGTCATACTAAATTCTCAAACACATTGTCTGCTCCACTGGTTCTTTTTGTCCTAGACAGACCTCTCTCACCTGTACAGCTGTTCTGACTACAGCTTTAATCTTACCTTCTTATACCATCAATACTGAGTCACTTTTTCTTTTCTGCTTGACATTCACAAGTGTTTACTTAAGGTTCAAAGATTGCTTTCCCCTTTGGAGTCTTTTCGTATCTTATATGTTAAAAATGATGTTTATGGGAGAAGTTAGACTCTAGAAAATCAAATAACCCTATTACAAATGAGGTACAGAGCTAAATAAAGAATTCTCAACTGAGGAATATCAATGGCTGAGAAGCACCTAAAGAAATGTTCAAAATCCTTAATCATCAGGGAAATGCAAATCAAAACAACCCTGAGATTCTGCCTTACACCAGTCACAAGACCCAACCATAAAATTAAAAACTCAGGGAATAACAGATGCTAGTGAGGATATGTAGAAAGGAATACTCCTCCATTGTTGGTGGGATTGCAAGCTGGTACAACCACTTTGGAAATTAGTCTATGCTTAAACAATTATCATATACTGGGTTTCTTTTGTAAGTTGCATGTATATTCAAGTATTTGAATATGTTACTGCCTTTTGTATTACTGTGATCAATTACTTTGAAGAACAGTGTAACGGATGGAAGATTGATTTTGAAACACTGTTTCAATGTTCACTCAGTACTCATTTGGTCTTGAATCTAGGCAAAAAGTTACGGCCTTTGGATGTGAAGGAGGCATGCTCACCTCATAGGAGACAGAAAACAGAGTAGTCAAACAGGAAGGAGTCTGCTTCTTCTAACTAGGCTTTGTCTACTCATGTTTCCAGAACCTTCCACAATTGCACTGTCAGTATTCAACATACAGACTTAGGACAGTGTACTTTCAAACCTTAACAAAATTCAAATTTCCCTAATATTAATTTTTGGGAATTTTTCCCTCTGCTCCTATGGTCCTCTTTGTTTGGGCTGTTACTGATTGGATGCTGCTCCCTGTGAAATTTTACTCGGCCTCTCCTTCCTCTTCCTTTTCTTTTTTCTCCTCCATCTCGTTTCTTTAATATTCTTTTTAATCTTTATGTCTGAAGTGTTGCCACTTACATGTTACTAACTGTTAACACTGTCTCTTTTGTATTAATCTGAGTACTATGTTCTTGATTTCAAGAATCTTTTTCCTTTTCCTGATTTTCTTCGATTTATTTATCCTACTATTTTCTTTGGATACAGTACGTCCTTTTATATTTTATGCCCCACAAAAAAATCCTAGATCTTTAATTGGCACAATACTGTTTTTTCCATGCCTATCCTCTCCTCATCTTCTAGCTGTGCTTGACTCTATTTTCCCAAAATGTAGTTTCCTGAAATAATCTCCTATTTGTTACCACTTGGAATGAGGTCCTGGTTTCAAGTCTCCAATGCCACCAGGTGATTTTTGACTAGCTTTTACATTAAGAAGAGTTATGCAGAGTATATATCATAAAAACACAACTTGACTAATTAGAACAGATTTGAAATTATATCAGTATAATGTCATCCCCTAAAATGTATAAAAAACTTAAAAATAATTATGATAGGTTAGTTTATAATCATAGTAAAAAATTCTTACCTCTTATAGTCAAAAAATCAAGAATGTAACTTTAAATGAATATGAATTTTTGCGAAATGAAAAGAATACAAGTTTAATAAAATAATTCATGATTTAAAATCTCTACCGTAAGATTTTTTTCTTTTTATATTGGAATTAACTTCTTCTCTCATACAATATATCTCAACCACAGTTTCCCCTCCCTCCCCTCCTCCTAGCTCCCCAATCCCCTTCTCCCCTAGACCCATCCCCTCTCCTCTATTTCCTCTTTAGGGAAGAGCAGACTTCCAAGAGACTACAGCCAAACAGGACAAAACAAGATACAAGAGGACAAGTGAAGGCCTATGTATGAGAGCTGGACAAGGAAACCCAAATAAAAGGAAAATAGTCTTAGGAGAAGACAAAAGAGTCAGCAACATACCTGGTCCCATAGTTATGGATCCCACATAAACACCAAGCTAACAGCCATAACATATACGCAAAGAACTGGAACCCATGCAGGCTCTGTGCTCGCTGCCTCAGTCTCTGTGATCCCATGTGAGCCCTGCAGTGGGCCATGATCTCCTGGTGTTTTCCATCCCCTCTGTCTCCTACAATCTCTCTCTCTCTCTCTCTCTCTCTCTCTCTCTCTCTCTCTCTCTCTCTCTCTCTCTCTGCATTATATCTGGCTGTGGATATCTGCACCTGCTGCATCTGCTGTTGGAAGAAACCCATTTGATAACAATTGAACAAAGCACCAGTCTACGAGGTTGGAAGAATATTGTTGGGAATCATTCATTTTTGTGCTCTGATTTGGTTTTAGACTAGTTGTGTTTGGTTCTTGTTGAAGTTACACCTGCTTCTTCCTCCAAGCTCCAAAGTGATAAAAGGTTCCTTGATTCAAAACCCATAAAAGTTCTAAATGTAACAGCCAATACTGATGCAACATGAATATAGCCAGAGAATTAGATGCTCTTCCTTCAGTAATTATTAGAATGGATATGAATGTGGAGTAACAACATTACTGCTAACCACTGTGACATCTGTGACAATGACATAAACCTCCACCCGCTATAAATATGTGCCCTCCCAGTGCACTGAGCTCATTGGAGTTATCGTGCCATAAGGTACACAAGTCCAAAAGTGTTTAAGAAGGTGGAAATTCCATGAAAGTTAAATTTAAGTGAATTGCTTTTCTGTTCTGAGTGCTGCAAATTTGAAGCAAAAATAACCAAAATATGCAGAAAGTCTCAGTATGCAAAAATTAAACAACATATTTCCTAATAACTGAGGTCAAGAAAACAAAACACATGGGGAATTAAAAAATCTTTGGGTCTTAATAAAAATACAAATGTAACAGCCAAATTTCTGTAAGATAAAGGAGAGTGAACAAAATGTTATAGAATTATATTAGAAAAGCAGAAAGAACTCAGATTAATATCTTAACCTTTGGCATTTATAAATAAGAAAACTAAAAGCAAATTAAAGTTAAAATTAAATAAGATGAAAAATGCTTTAAATATACATTTATATAGTCAAATTATTTATGTATTTTTATAACATAAAAAAATCTTCGTAATTGTCTTAGTTATTGCTCTATTACTGTGACAAGAGTCCATGATCGTGGCAACTTATAAGGGAAAGCATTAAATCAACGACTTACAGTTTTAGGGGGTTGGAACCTGATCATCATGGAAATAGGGAAATAGGGAGGCAGGTAAGCATGGTGCTAGAGAAGTAGCAGAGAGTTTACACTTCCCCTGCAAGACAGAGGGAGTGAGATGACCTGGTGTTGGCTTCTGTAACTCAAAGCCCAATGACATATGTCCTCCGAGAAAACCACGCCTCCCAATCCTCCTTAAACTGTCCATCAACTAGAAACCAAACATTTCAACGTACGATTCTATGGGGGTCTTTCTCATTCCAACCACTACAGTCATCATGCTCCATTTCCAGTGACTTTGTTACTTTACACGTTCTGAAGGAGAAGGAGAAGACTGAGTGTAATCACCCGTGGGTTCTGTCAAATGGACTTGTAAGTTCTGCCGTAGAAGGAAGAGATCACTAACAAGGTGTACAAGCTGAGCATCATTCTGACGTGAAAACCTGACAAAACTCTTCAGTGAAGGGGAACGCATAAAAAAGAAATTGTGCTTTCCAAGACTGAAAAGTTGTCTTACTATTTTAAAACTAATTCTGTGCCTTGTACATTAATGCAATAAAGAGAATTATAATTATCTAAATTGAAGCAGAAAAAATCATAAACTGTAATACTCATTCATGCTAGAAATAGATTTAGAAAACTAAATATAAAAAATCTATTTAAAAAAGCCTAACTTTGACAATTCCATGCATACACACACACACACACACACACACACACACACACACACACACACACACACACACATTCCAGCAACATGCTTCCCTTGATCCTCTCTTCTCTTCTTTCTCTGAACCAAGGACCCATTTCTTCCTCATGCTTTTTGTGTGTTTTCTTTCTGTTTTGTGATTCACTGTATTTAAGCTGGTCCACTCACATGGTGATAGGTTTCAAGCCACTGGAACAAAGATAGTTTACCAATGGGATCATATGGCTATCTTATAAATGGTAAGCACTTATTATGAGTCCACTGACCAGCCATGAGCTTTTCTATTAATCCACGTTTTATTTGAAGAATAAGGTTTTTAATCTTTATTTTATTATGCAGGAAAAAACATTAATCTATAGGTATAAAAACAAATATTTAGAAAGTAGGGATATGTATTTAGCAACATATTTTTAATAGGTACACTTAGTACTGACCTCCCCAGTCATAAGTCTTTGTGCAAATCTATGGTATTGGGCACAAACACGAATATCAAGTGGTCTCAGATCTAGTCAGAAATCAGCTAGTTAGTCTCAATAGAGTCATGCCAGCATTCACCAGTAGTTACTTCTTTTGTGGCATATCAGCATTGTATAGCACATGGTTGAATGATGAGAAAAGCCATTGCTGACTTTTCCTCCCACAGCTCCCTGTATAGCAGCTTCTTCATCAGGAAGAGTAGCAAGCAGGAAGGAAGCTTCCAGTCACCTACAGAATACTCTCTGTATGCTGTACACAAGGTGTGTGGTACCTTCAGCAATAGGGTCTTATGGTTGTTTTCTTTTTTATTGGATATTTTATGGATTTACATTTCAAATGTTATCCCCCTTCCCCCTCTTCCCTCTCCCTCCTCCTCCCTCTGCTCCTATGAAGATGCTCTCACTCCCATCTGCCTACTTCTACCTCAACACCCCAGCATTCCCCTATACTAGGGAATCGAGCCTTCACAAGACCAAGGGCCTCTCCTTCCATTGACGCCAGACAATGCCATCCTCTGCTCTTGTGGTGGGGAGGGGGATCTGGTTGGTTGAAATTGTTGTTCTTCATATTGGGTTGCAAACCCCTTCAGCTCCTTCAGTCCTTCCTCTAACTCCTCCATTGGGTTTTTTTCTAATGGACAACAAAAGGCAATGACTGTAGCCTGCATAGTTTAGGTGCCTCTAGGTCCTTCCCGTTTAAAAAGCTCCTAGGAAGATATTCCCCACCACGGAGTTATTTTCATCTAATAACTCATAGCTTTGGAGGTAAGCACTATTCACTCATACATGGTACTCCAAATTCTATTTGGAAATTATGACTTTAATTTCTTGACAGAGTAGTAGTGATAAAGTTTGAGGTTTTGTTTGTTTTGTTTTGTTTTTGAGATTAGATCACAATTTGCTTTCCTGGCTGGCTTGGAATTTTTAGATATTTTCTTCTGCCTTTTGAGTATCTTCATGTGTGTAGCACCACTCTCAGCCTGAATAAAGATCTGATTATTTCATTAAAAACAGTATCAGGAATCCTAGGCCTGGAGAGATGGCTCAGTAGTTACGAGCATTTGTTGTTGTTATAGAAGGCGAGGGTTGGATTTCCAGAAACCATATGATGTCTCGAAACCAATTCTAACTCCAGTTTCAAGAGATCCAACATTGTCTTTTGACCATCATGGGCCTCAGGCATGCACATGGTGCATAGACATACATGTGGAAAAACATTCATGTACATAAAACAAAGGAAACTAAATAAAAATTAACTCTGGTAACTATCCCGTATAAACTCATGAGTGTGAGCACTTGGTCCCCAGTGGTAGCATTGCTTAAGTTATGAGACATTGAGGAGGAAAAAGTGCTGGAAGAGTAATACTAAGGGTAATTTGAGGGCTTATAGCTTTGCTCTGCTTTGGTTTTTCTCTGTGTATACTCCATGTGTATAAATGAGATCAGCCAATTTACCTTCTGCCATATTATGCCATTGCTCCTATTATGGATTCTAGCACCTCTGGAACATTAAGACATAATAAATTTCCACTTCCTTAAGTTGCTTTGGTCATGATATTTTATCATATCAATAGAAAAGTAACTAATACAGTGGATTTCCAAGTAATTTCTTTATACATTCTTAATTTGGATAAAACTTTCTTTTGTACTTCATCTTCACCCCTATTCCTCATCTCCATGATGATTCCTTAAGATTCCCTGTCTGTATTTTCATAATACATGTATTCTATCATGTCTATTCTCTTCAGGCCTCAAGAGGAAGCATTTATTAATTAAGTTAATCAGGACACTTGTAACATTAACTTTTTCAACACCTACATTTAATGACGGTTTTTAAACAATTTAACCTCCCTTCTAGCCTACCACCCACCAGAGTTAGTGAAAAGAAAGGATACAGGAGAAGTAGACCTGTTTAGAAAAGTTCTTTGGAGTAACTCTCATCTCTGTTGTCTGGAAATTGTCAGTGAGTTCACAGGTTAGTAGTGGAAGCTCGATCCACTCACAAATACTTCACAGATATATCAGCAGTCCAGTTTGATAGAGTCAGGATAGCAAACACAAATCAGCAGTGGTAGCATTACCTAGCAGAGACAGCCAGGCCTCAGCCTTGGCTCCAGTCAGCAGCAGGAGGGACCTAGAGGGACAGCAGAAGAAGTTCTCCATTGTGCCCCTCTCAGTGAAGCAAAGCTCAGCTTTCATCACTGTCAGTCAAGCCCTATTTATCCCCTTCAAACAAACCATGTGTTCCTCAGCTTGTGTGTTGGTCTCCACTGACATCACTTTGTCAATCAGTACGAGTCCCAGGAAGAGGCAAAAAAGCCGAGGCACACCACCACAAGTTTTTTTCATGCGTTTCTCTCTATGGAGTCCTGGACAATGGCAGCTTAACTACACAGTGTAAGGGGACCAATACATGTGTGTTGTTAGCAAAGAGTCCATCATGTGTCCTTTCAAGTGCGTGCTTTAGTAGAACATCGTTTCACCTGTGTCTACTTCAGCTAAACATTCCATTATGTGTTTGGCCCAGCAAAACACCGTCCAGACAACTTTCCAAAGAACCTGTAAGTTTCCTCTTTAGATATTAGCACCATAAGGGTAGATTATGAAACATTTCAGTAGAGACACACACGAATACCTATGATGCCATAATAAGGAATGGGAGACAGAACTGGGAATTCAAGGTCATCCTCAGCTACATAACAAATCAAGGGTAGCCTTGGCTATATGGAGACCCTATCTTAAAACAAACAAAATAAGACAAAAACAAAAATATGCTAAAACCCTTCTTATTTGAAATCAGAAAGATCAGCAAGTTGTGAATGTTTGCAGCTGTTATTCATTGCGTTAGTAATGAAATTTTATACACATGAAAAAAGACAAGGCAAAAAAGAGATTAGTAAATATGTTTGAGTGAGAAGTAAAGGGATCATTATTTGTTGCTGACACTATTTTATACAAGCACAATATGTAAAAGAGTCAGAGAAATATTATCAGTGTCAATACAGTCTAAAGACTTCTGGATACAAATCAAATATCTTAAAAATTGGGTATCTTTTATATTTGTAAGTTAAATGTGAAAACACATTTTGTATTAGTGTGCATAATGCTTAATATGAAGACGTGGAGCTCACTAGAGAAAACAATATATTTGTGAATTTGAAATCCTAAATTAGGTAACATTCAGTGTTTTCACATGCAAAGATTCTGTAATGATTCAATGATAGTTATTGGCCTATTGTTATGTAAATTATTACATGTTCAAGCAACACCTAGTTTAGTATATATTTAATAAAAGATCAGGTAAGTTAAAAGTTCATAAAGAAATACAAAGTCTCAAAGATAGCTGTAACAATTAAAATTAACATCATTTGGGGGTTTCTACTCTGCCTTGGTTCATTTTGTTTCCAAGACCTGACTTGTTCTGTTCTGCCTTGACCACTCTCTACTCCTATTGGCCTGCCTTCATGGCCAGTTGCAAAGATCTCTTACCCCATCTTCTCTCTCCTCCTTTGCTCTCTCTATTTCAGTCTCAGGACCCCCAAGCCGGAGCCAAGCTCTACCTCTCTCTTCTACTCAGCCACAGGCTGTGACATCTTATTGACCAAATCAGGGGTGTCTTGGGAGACAGGTAACATGGCATCATCTTGGTGTACTTGAAAATTTTCCTCCTTTCTGAGGGCAACCAGATGTTGGGAGCCAGTGTTTAGCATTACAATACACAGCAATAGACCAAACCCCAGCATATAGCCAAGGCATCCATTAAGGAAATGGCAACAGAATGTGAGAACTTAGGGGTGGAGAGGTGACTCAGGGGCTAAGAGCATTGGCTGGTCATCCAGAGGAACCAGGTTAGATTCCCAACATCCACAGGACACCATGTAACTCCTTTTCCAGAGTATCTAGTACCTTTCTCTGGCCTCAGTGGGCACCAGTCACACATGTCATACACAGGCACACAGACACATATGTATTCAACACACACACACACACACACACACACACACACACACATAAATCAAAAGAGTAAAAGAAAGGGTATTTTTAAAAGATGAAAGAATTGACTTTATCATTTCTAAAACCATCTTAAGCTTATTAGCACATCAAGGATCTTGGGAAGAACCTATAGCTGCCCCATTATACAACCAGCAGCATAGCCCAAAATAAATCCTAAGCATTTTCCTTATACCTACAGATAAGTGTGGTGCTCAACTAGCATCAAGGAAATTTCTGTTTGCAAAAAACAGAGACTATTCTAGAACACCACAACCAATCTCAGTGCAGAGTTATAGAGCACAGTCCCCGGGGATACATTTACAAAATACTCCTGCACTTAAAGCTCCTGCACAGAAAGACCATAAAAGCCAGAGGATTGAGAGTTTGCTGTGAGACTTTCAGAAGCTACACCCAGAAAGTAGCATGATTGCCCAAGCATGATCTGAACAAGGACAACAATAGATATGTTAGCATAGACAGGGGAAAGCACATGGCATCTCCATTCTAGACAATCAGCTACAAGCTGCTGAGGAAATCTCAGAATGGGAGAAACAACTTTCCCCATGGAAGAGCACAGAAACTGATTATGTAACACCAAATGGTCAACCCTGAAAAAAAATACATACAAGTATGTTTTATACGAACTAAGCAGGCAATATTTATATATTTAGCACTCTGTGTGTGCAGTTGTTGTGTGTGCATGCATGTGTGTATTGTAGTGTGTGTGTAATAACAATTAATGAAAAAGGAGACTGTGACTTTGACAGAAAGCAAAGTACCTATATAGAAAGGCTTAGGGGCAGAAAAGGGAAGGAGGATATGATATAAATATAACAAAAAAAATAATAAAATAATTCTAAAAATATATTAGCTCAAGAATATAAAAGATTGATTAATAGGACTTTATAGATGCAGGACCAGATTTACATTTAGCTCATAGTTTTTAAAAGCGATCTCTTCAGAGCAACAGTAAATAAGATTTTTCTTAAACAATGTTTCATAGCCTACTGGAGCTTCATATTTTATAGAGAGAAATTTGGTTATTTCTTTAAGTGTTTATATAAATTATGTTCAGGTTGGGTCTGTATCTAAAAACAAGCAGAAAAATAATAGAACTTCTAAGATGTGTTCTTGCAGGTCTCAGAATAGGGCTCTGATAAAATCCCTTGTCTTTGATGTGCGCTGGACTTCATCTTACTCTCTTGAATATTACTTAGAAAATGGAAATAAACTTCTTTAGATTCTTCATCTGTGAAACAAAAAAGAGTTTTATCAATTTTTAACTCTATATAAGCACATATTCATGATATTGGAGATAAGGAAGACTTTTTTAAAAAAATAAGACACACATGATACATAAACAACTAAATAAAAACTATCTATGGGATATTAAACTCATAGAAGTCTTTTCTAAACCAAAAGTTATCATTTGTTTAAAGATTTATTTTATTTATAGGAGATCACTGCAACTGTCTTCAGACACACCAGAAGAGGGCATCAGATCCTGTTATAGATGGTTGTGAGCCACCATGTGGTTGCTGGGAATTGAACTTAGGACCTCTATAAGAGCAATCAATGCTCTTAACCACTGAGCCATCTCACCAGCCCTCCAAAAGTTATCATTAAGAGAAGAAATATGTAATCCACAGCTTCATTACATAACTGAAAATGTGTCACATATTCATTTTGCAGAGTCCAGCATGGCCTTGGTAGGACAGAATGATATGGTCCCTGCCCCTGAGATAGGGCCAGCAGGCATGGGCCTCCATGAGTGTTGATGGCTGCTGTGGGCATGAAGCTTGTTTGTATAATAATATTCATATTTTTACATTACTCCAAGGAATGTCCTTCCTGTTAACATTCCCAGCTCCACGATAATTAGAAACAGCATAAGTCCAAGAGTTGAGGGTTTGTCTAATGTCTCAGCAAAATACTCAGTAAATACTAGGACCTTCAGGACAGCCCTTAATGCTGTGGAAAAGAACTCCTGAGAATATGAGTTTGAAAATATACATTTCCTCAACTTTGCAAAAATATGAGGATGCAATATGAATGTGTAAGGATCTTCCCAGATCTAAAGGAACAGAGGCAGCTATTGTCTGAGCCAGCTTGTCAGAAAGGTAGAAAGACAGAAGGATAGAAATGAAGCCAGATTCCTGAGTTCAAGGTCAGTCTAGGGCAGAGCAAATTTAGGCCCCAGTCCTATCAGAATGGTAATCTCAGGACAGGGTCCCAACCAGCTATTTATAATCAGTGGATCTCTGAAGCTTTTGCAATGTTAAAAATGTCCTTTTCCCTAAGAATCAAGGGTCATGGAAAGGATGATTCTTGGGATAATCAGAGGAACCTGAATAAATAACTCAATTGGTAAGTAAACTAAAACCTGGCTTTTGGTCTGCATGAGATGAACTAGCAAAAAAACCAATATCAGTTCTTTTTTAGAATTTTTCTCTAGGGAGAACTCAGCTGTCTGAAGATCTCTGGAGAGCAAACACAGCTCTTGAAGAATTTTTTAAATAAGATTTCTGATTTGAGTAGAAAATCCATGGAGAAACAAACAATTCTAAAAAAAAAAAAATGTAGATTTTTTTCTAACAGGATTTCTGATCAGAAATCCCAAGAATTACTTAGAGCTGACACAGCTCTTTTACAATTTTTTTTTTCTGACAGAATTTCTGACTTTAGTAGAGGAATCCATGGAGAGCAAACAAGTCTTAAAAAAATGTAGAATTTTTCATAACTCATTTAGAATTTTTTTCTAACAGATTTCTGACCAAGAATTACTTAGAGAGCTGACACGGTTCTTTTAGAATGTTTTCTAGCAGCTAGAAGAGTGAACACAGCTCTTTTAGAATTTTTTTTCTGGCTTTCTGATTTTGACGGAAAAACCAATGAATAACCTTTAGAATTTTTTTTTAACAGGATTTTTGAGTTGGTCAGAAGAACCAAGAATTTTCATAGCAGCTTTTCTGACTTTGGTCAGAAAATCTATGAGCTTTTCAAATTTTAACTAGCGGAGAGAGAGAGCTGCCTTGAGCAGACAGTTAGCTTTCTCAAGCATAGAGTTTTTAGAATAGCAAGAAAAAGGCATCTAGAGAGTAGCAGAACATACAGAGAGCATTCTGGAAAGTCATCGCAGCAGGACTAACTGCCGGCTTGGACTCACAATTTGTGTGAAAACTAGATTCTGAGGAGGATGCAAGCCATCCAGGTCAAAATAAGGGTACAAGAGCAGGGAAATGCAAGAGGAAGAACACAGATTTTTTTTTTGCTTAAGCTTTGCTTACAACTTACTTCCAGTAGTAGCAAACAATCCAACAATCCATTAACAAGTTAACAGCAGTGGAAGGATTGTTCCTTCTTGAGGAGAAATCAGAGTCTCGTGTCTCTATCTGTTATCCTCTTCTTCAGATCCCTGTGAAGTTCACAGTCGTGCTGCTTGCAGCAGTTGACCTCTTTGATTTAATTTTATTTTATTTTATTTAATTTAATTTGGACTGGAACTTGCCAAGAAGGATAGACTTACCTAGCAGTAAGACTCTGGGATCTATCTGTCTCTGCTGTTTTCCATGGGTTCCAGGGAGGGAACTGAGATGCTCGTGCTTGTACAAGAAGGACTTTATCCACAGACTTGGGAAACACGAATTTCCTCCCTGGGCTGGACTCTAGCAAACTGTGCCTCTCACTCTAGGTTCCGTCTGTCGTTGCATCATAGTTTAAACATTTCAAAAACACACTGAAACACTAAATGGATGTCCTCCCTGCAAAGATCGGAGCTCAGAACCGGCAAGCTTTTCCAGTGACTATAGTATGATTAAGTCCCTTTATCTGATAAAGTGTCAGTAATTGAAAAAACTTATTTTAGAGGGCACTAAATAAGAAAGAGAGGAAAGGCGGGCTCCAACTCCATATGCGGAGAGCTTTGTGCATGAGTTGGGGCATCTAGAACACAAATATCCAATTGCATTGAAGAGGTCAGGAGACAGAAATACAAAAATTGTGACCAAAGAATAACGCAGAAGTGGCATTCAGAATCCAAATAAAATAATAATAATAATAATAATAATAATAATGATAATAATAATAATAATAATAATAAGTCTAAAACAAGAACAGTCATGATTATTTTTTAAAATACAATCATTATAAAAAGTAAATTAATGGGGCCTAAGCACATTATTAATTTAAATAAATGGTCTCCACATCGTTAAATAAATGGAAAAGACATCACTCTAGATTTTATTTTTACTTAAAATGTATTTGATTGTTTTCCCATAGAATTGCATGTGACAGAGCTTTTGACTGGCATATCTTTTCATTAGGGTATTTCAACTTCTTTAAAGAAATTAATTTAAGGGTATTCATTTATTCTTATTCATTTACATATTTCTTCTTTCCATCTTTGAAGGACTTTCACAGCATATATAGGTCTGAATGATTCTGGGTTTGAATAATCACTATTGTTTTACATACATACATTTACATACACAATCTGTCTTCAAGGACATTAAAAATATGAAGCCATCCATGGTGCAGAACTGAGTAAGGCATTATGCTTAAAGGGGAGATCATAAGTAGTTCATAGTATGGTTGGAGCTGTTGGAGGACTATCTGCTGTGATGTGCTGTCTCCCCACTTGTGCATGTGAAGGACACTCTGCTTCTCCCCAAGGAGGGATGCTCTGTGTGCCTTGCCATCTCCACACTCGCTTGGGAATTTCATTTCTCTATGAATTCAACTGCCACCATTAAAAATTAGAAACATTGAATAGTTGCCACTTAAAAGCCAGCATATTTCTGCCCTATTCTTTCAATGTAATTTAACTCCTTCTGGACAACCTGGACTTCCATGTTAGTTTTTGTTTTCCTTGATTTTAAGAACAATTTTACATGCAAGTGTTCCCTTAAATTATATAGTACATAGATTACCTTATTTTAAGCTTTAAGAAGATGTCAAATGATTCATATTGTTACAGACCCTTGTGACTATTTTTATTAAGATGAATGTCTTGTGATGTTAATGATGTTTGATGTAAGTTTGGTTTGTTATTACAATTAAAGTAAGCTATACATGTGTTCAAATGTATTTAGTCCTGTTGATAAAGAGTCACTTCTACTTTTTCATATCATAAACGTGATGCTGTGAGAACATACACATACACACATGTGTGTATGCACATATATGTATATATAGTCACAAACCACAATAAATACAGTGTTTAGGGAATAAAAAATTGTGGAGTAATCTTAATGAGACATCTGTATACATCCTCATCTCATGGCTCAGAGATCACTGCCAAACAGTGGGCAGGCGCATTGAAAAACCCAGAGATATTAGAAATCTAGAGTGTCTTAGTTAGGGTTTTACTGCTGTAAACAGACACCAAGACCAAGACAACCCTTGTAAAGAACAACATTAGGGCTGCCTTACAGGTTCAGAGGTTCAGTCCGTTATCATCAGGGCTGGAGCACAGCAGCATCAAGGCAGGCATGGTGCAGGAAGAGTTCAAAGCGCTACATCTTCATCTCAAGGCAGCTAGGAGAAGATTGGCTTCCTAGATGAGAGTCTTAAAGCCCATACTCAGGTGGCACACCCACTGCACCAAGGCCACACCTACTCCAACAGGGCCATACCTTCTAATAGTGTTACTCCCTATATAAACTATCACATAGAGCAAAACTTTGCCAGATAGGACAGCCCCATTGAGCACTCACAATGTATGTGACAGTTATACATGGATGCCTATAAACGATTAATTCATATAGAATTCCAGCATAGACAGCAGAAGGGCTCATGAAGTCACCCATCTGGGGAGCTACTGGTTATTGATGACCACTCATGGAAGGATAGTCATATGGCCCTTGGGAGGCTACACACGTTCCAGTAGATAGTACTTCAACAGTGCACATACTGAAAGCATTAAGTGGATTCAGTGGTTTGTTTTTTTAAGAAATAAGGAATGTGGAGTCGAGAGAGAAGCATGGTGAGGAGGATTAGAGGAGGATTTGAAGGAGAAGGAATGGTGAATAGATTTTTTTCAAAACATACTATGTGCATTTGTGAGATCATTTAACAAGTAAAAATGTCTAATGAGAGGGTGGGCGTGTCTTAAGAGCTGGGATGTAGGCCAGCAATAACTAACATTCACAGTGATCTAGATTCAACCTTCCTTGCACACACAAAATGTTAAAGTTAGAAATACAATATTACCTAGCAGTTCCATTCCCAAATATATCTAAGCATGAATTCAAACAAATATTTGTGCACCAATGTTTACTGTAGCATTATTCTCAATAGCCAAAGAATGGGAAAATCTCAAATGTTCGTAAACGGATGAATAGACAAAAGAGATATGGTGTTAATACTAGAGTATTTTAAAAATTTTAATAAAGGAAGGAAATTCTAGCAAACACTACAATATTGCTAGTATTTGAAAACCGGCTAACCGAGATTAGAATGTAAAAGAAAAATATTGTATGATTCCATTAATGTGAGATAGCCCAAGCATTCTAATTTGTAGAGGTTGTCAACAGATCCTGATTGGAGAGAGAGAGAAAGAGAGAAAGGGGGAGGGGAGGGAGGGAGAGAGGGAGAGAGGGAGAAGGAGAGGGAGAGGGAGGGAGGGAGAGGGAGAGAGAGAGACTGAGACAGAGATGGAGAGAGACAGAGAGAGAGGAAAGAATGGGTTTTTATCATGTTTTGGGTGTAGGTTTTAGCTTGGATATAAAATCCTATTAGAAGTACCTGCCAGGTGTGGGTGTACTTTTATGTAGATATTCTTTATGTCACTGAACTATATGCCTAAAATGGGTTAAAACATTCAATTTTATTCTGAGTATTTTATCATAACAAAGATATAAATTCCATAATACCAAAATGTCTCTAATTCGTTGTCATATTTATAAACTAAATAGTAATTTTTGTTAGTGGCTCTTTAACTTTATAAATAAGCAATTATAAATATTAATACTATTTGTTAAAAAGAATAACCAAGGTCTGGAGAGATGGATTAAATATTAAGAATACTGGTTGCTCTTGTAGAGGACAAAGGTGTGATTCTCAGCACCCATATAACTCCAGTTCTAAGGGGTCTAATGCCCTCTTCTGGCTTCTGCAAGGTACCAGGCCTGTACATGATACACAGATAATGCAGGAAAACATGTATAAAAATTAAAAACTAACAATAATAATACTAAAAAATCACCAAATATATGTGTTTGTGAACATAAAGCATAATTCCTTATAAGGTACTATAGCAGACTTACCATCTAGCATGGCAAAATTTACATACTTATAAAGAGATTATAAACTTTAAACCAAAGAGCATATCAGTGAGAAATGTCTAGCCTATTACATGTTGATTAGGTAAATACTCCAGGAACATAGTACCATGGTAAAAAGAAATCTCTTCTCTTACAAGTTACATACCTCAATGAGAGAGACTAAAGCCCATTTCTGTCTTGCTAGTGTATTTCAGCCTTCTATATTTTAAGGGGCAGACACTGTTTTCTTTATGGGGGCATTTGACACTTGTGTTTTAAATGAGACACCGTGATCACGAAGTTTGATTGGTTTTCACCAAGTATAATATATTGTGAGGAGCTCTGTCACTGCCCCACAGTCCTCTGCGTCTCATTATTTACTGTGCTCAGCACCCCTCTAGCTCATCACAGCCAGACTGCTCCACGCACCTCTAAGAGCTTGTTTGTTATTCCCTGTAAGCATTAATGAAATTACTAACTAGAACTAAACAGAACCAACAACTAAACTAAACAACTAGAGCCCAGAACTAAACTAAAAATAGAAACACATCTCTGTTCTCTGCCTATAGAACTCCATCTATTTGTGTTCAATCCATTCAATGATACTCGATGACTGGCCAATTGGAATTAATTTTTTAATTGCATTTCATCCATGTTGTCATCTCCACTCTCTTTTAATGTAATAATTTTCCCAGAGAAGAGTTCTGGGAAGTGACTGTAGAGGACGAGAGGAAATGAATCAAAAAGCCACCATAATTGAAGGTTAACTAAATCCATGATAAAGACTGAAAACCTTGAAGGAGTAGAGAAGTTTCACAAACATTTGGCTTCCTTATGCCAAATACCATGACACCATGCTTTATGTATACCTGCTACATTCTGATGTTATTTGAAAAACAAATGTGGGTTTATTATTGATTTTATACAATTTTATTTTTTGGAAAACATGCAAAAGATGTTAAGCTTTAATTCATACTTTTAGAACTTGTGTTTAGTCATTTAAAATATTCTGTGTATTTCTTAGTAATATAAGTTAAACTTCTTTCTTCTTTGTGAAATTCATTTCCTAATCAACATGTGCCTATGGTGCTGATATCATTTTAGACTTTTTACAAATATATATCCTAATGTGGTGAGGTAAAAGAAATAAATTTAATAGAGATGAATTATGTTAAGCTTTGTGTTAAATTGAGAATTGTATCAGATCTATAAAAAATAACTCTTGTGGCCTAGAAAATGGCTCAGCCGCTAAACAACCTGTCCTATAAGTGTGACACATGGATCTTTATCCCTCATGTAAAGAGCTGGTATGGTGGCATTCTTCGATTACCCTAATAGTTGGGTATCAGAGATAGTCAGAGCCCAGAGCACTAGCCCAGTAGGCAGTCATTGCGTGCTGGCTACAGTTAGAACAACACAGAAAAACCTAGATGCTGACTGTGACCTTCACATGCACGTGTACACACATGATTTCAGTATTTGAAACAGGACATGTATTGATACACATAAAGAATTCTGCAATACGAACCAGTGTGAGACATTCCAGTACAATTACTACCTACATTAATGCTATGCATACATCCAAGCACACAGGACAATTGGGACTTTTGCAATGAACTAATGGCAATTAAAAATTATACAGCCACAGAGAATCAGCCTTGCCCTTGACAGACATTTACTAAGTTATTCTGTAGTAAGAATGCTGATTCACCAAAAGGAAAGGCAACATATGAACATAAAAACAACAACAAAAAGACCCTACATACACACTATCACAGAATAATAGTCACAGGACCACGTGGTAACAGAAAGGACCACACAAACCCCTTTATCTTTGTTATCGCTAAGTAAGATCTGTTGTTCTAGTGACTGGATAATAAGCCTCCCCCCTTCTTGTCCTCTCTCTCTCTCTCTCTCTCTCTCTCTCTCTCTCTCTCTCTCTCTCTCCTCTCTCTCTGTTTCCAATTAGTTCTCATGTAGCCAGCAGAGGATGACATTGAACATCTGATTCTAACGCTCTGATCTTCCAAGTGCTAGGATTATAGATTTATGTCATCAAGCTTGGCATTTATGCTATTTGAAAATGTTTAACTTCAATAATATATAACTTTTAAACTTTTAATGGGTGCGGATTTTCCTATCCCACCCCAAACCATGTTTCCCTAATACAGAATCATGGAGATGTTCTGCTATTTTTCTGGATTTCACATTAAGGCTTGTGATTCATTTATAGACAAAGACATGTACAGTTACTTGGAAGTAGTTACAGACAGTGCTAGGAATCGAACATGGATCCTATGAAAGAGCAATCAATACTCTTATCTACTGAGCCATCTCTCCAGCCCCTTACGTCATTTCTTTTAAAGGCAGATGTGATTTAGTTAAATAACTCCCTACAAAAAGTGTGTGTGTGTGTGTGTGTGTGTGTGTGTGTGTGTGTGTGTGTGTGTGTGTGTGTGTCTGTGTGTTTGAAAAGCATTAGCTTAAGGCTGTCTCTGATAAATTTTCACCATGATATATTTTAAGCTGCCTTTCATCATAGTGAGATGTGAAGATAAATATTAAATTTTCAGGTCCCCCTTGGCCTTTTGGGCACGAGATCTAAGTATGTCAACCCTCTTCTTACTCAGAACCTGGCAGCCTCGGGTCCCTTTTTTAAGATCACATATTCCCTCTTTACTATTTACCCCAGAGAAGAAGATGTGATACAAACCCATGGTGAGAGACTTTGGTACTTAATTGCTCTAGAACCACAGGGGATGCAGGATGCTGACAAGGTCATTAGTGTGTCTCCTGTGGTTATTCTACGGGATTCAACATACAAGATCCTTCTGTTCTCAATTCATGAAGCTAAACTGAGTTTTATAGGACTTACATTAGCCTATTATATAAAGGATAAGAGAGCTGGAGATTGAAGCTCTCAAAAGACCTTCCCTGTGATGCTTTAGATAATTTCTCTTCTCTGCCAATTCATTCTCATTCTCTCTCTCTCTCTCTCTCTCTCTCTCTCTCTCTCTCTCTCTCTCTCTCATACCTTATCTCAGCAAGTAATTTTGAAAGAACACTAGATTTAGAATATCACAAATCACATTGGAATATTTACTATGGTTCTTGATAGTTGGGACTAAACCTCTGGAACTCAAATAACTTAAGCACTCTTTTCTTGAGTGTATTTTTAAAAACAACTAACTAACTAATCAACTTGTTTTTGTTGTATCTGCTTTTTTTGCCTAATAAAATGCTCATTCTTATAAGCTGTTTAAATAAGGATAGTAGGGAAACAAGAGATCCTGGGCAGGATAAGTAATTCCACAAAGAGAAACATGTTTATATCCAAACAATGGTTATCAATTTCATCAATAATTTCAAAGCATCAAACACCATTCCTCTTACACGAAGTATTACATCTCAATGTTGCAAAGGCTTATTTTAGAGATGGGATTTAATAACTTATCAAAGAGATAAACTATTTGTTTAATAAAGAACAATAAACCTTGGAATATAAGCCTAATTTTATTATAAGGAGGCTACATACCAATAACATAATCAGGTTTAAAACTTAAAATTTCCACTTTTTGAGTTCCACATTGATAGGATAGGTGTTAGGTAAATCTGCTTTCAATTTAAGGAAGCTGTTAACCTCTTTGGAGAGAAGCGTGTCATTTAAAGCAATTTTCATAAATTAGTTATATGATCCTGAAAAGATAGAAATAAATACTAGGAACTAAATAATGTGATAAAAATAAATTATACACATGGGAAATAATTTCTAGGCATTATTGCTTTGACTGAATGCTGAAAACGAGTCAGTGAAAGTACTCATTTACACAGCTTACTTGGCTCAGGGATATGACAGTAAATAAGAAAAAATATTTAAAATATACCCCCCAAATGTTTAACATTTACATGGGCATGCCTTACATTTTTATGGCTGGTCTTATCAGGGGTTACCTGTATGAGAGTGCTCTGATGCAGAGAAAACAATCTAGAAATGTTAGTGAGAAATCATAACATTGATAGATTTGACAGAAAATGCCAAAAAAAAAAAAACCCAAAAAACAAAAAACAAAAAACAAAAAAACCACAATGCTAAGGATACAATGTATCAGCCCCTTGGTGTGAGGTATCACTAGAGAATGTGGAATTTTTGCTTCATTTGCTAATATTTGAAATTTAATAAGAATGTAGGTGCTTCTAATAGATGTGCATTATGAGTAGGTTAACATAAACAGATATGAGTACAATGTAAGACCACAGGACTCCGTCTAATCTGTGTCCTGCTTCTGTAGCTGATTCTTTCCATTAGATGAAATTTCCATAAACAATTTCATGTCTCTAATTATTTTTGACTTATGAAATATCTTTATGGCATAAACCTACTACTGAACAAGTTGTCCTCTGACTTCCGCAAGGGAAGCCACAGCATATGGTGCCTCCCACACACACATTAATAAATAAATGTAAGAAAATTACATGTTTGCCATTTATGCTTAAGTTCTTAACTAATTGTTAATTTCCTTTTGGTGTGTGGTGGTCATCTCACGTCACAGTTTTCTAGAGGACAAGCGGAGCTGCCATTCATGATCCTCCTCTTCCCTGTGCGGCACCACATGCCACAGAAATCAAATTGTTTCTGGGATCCGCAAGCCAGAAAAGTGGTATTTTCTGATACTTCATCATAAGTAGTAAACAACTCTTTTGATCACAGTTGCGTAATAACTCTTACTCTCCAGGAAGACAAGGCCTTTTCCATCCTGTTCATCTTCTCTATGTGCCTTTGCTCTATCCTTTGCCTTGAGTTCTTCTACATAAATTTTGAATGAGTTCCCTCAGAATATTCCATTTTGGCTTTTATTTAAGTAGATGTGAAACTATGCTATTTGTGCATGCTTCTAATCTTAAACTATTGAACTATCCTCGGCATGCAGACGGGATCTTTATTTTGACATCCTAAAGTGGTTTTCATAAATTTCAGATTTTCCCAGAGAACTTTATGTATAGAGTTCATCTATATTTATTCCCATTCCTTGTAAGCATTATATTTTAAAATACTGTTGTCTAAGAGCTTTGGAAATGGCACAACTGGTTAAGGTTAGTCCTGAAGGTTTTACTTGGGATCCCTAACATTCACGTAGAATTGTGTCCACGCCTCCCTTCACTTCTGGTATCCTACTGCTGAGTTCTGAGGCAAGGAGACAAAGACAAATTGACCCTCAACCTGTTGGCCAGTCCTTCTATCCAAAGGGGTGACTTGGGGTTCAGTAAGAGAATGAACTTGCTTCTCTAGAAGCAAGGTGAAGAGCGACTGACAAAACACCCGATGTCTCCCTGACCTCTACCTCACATGTGCACATACACATGTATACTACACATCAACTCAGTATAATTTTATATGTTGACCATTTATTCAGACAATTTGTTGAACTCTCAAATCATTTATTTATAGATTTCCCTTCATATCCATCAAAATAGCATTTTGATGTTCGGATTGTTGAACAGAATGCACAATAAAAATAAATTAGGTCTTATTATATTTCTACTCATTGCCTATCTAGACCCTCTATCAGTCATTGGAAGTAATAAAACCTGGCTTTAGCTGGATACCTATCCATTTCTTCTCTAATTGTATAAGCTTTTGCTTCAGTTGTCATCATGATGACATTACATGTATGAACATGTAGAAATCATCTTGTTCTCTTGATTAACTGGCTACTTCATTATTAAAGGACTTATACGGTCCCTGATTGTATCTTTCCTAAAAACACAAAGATATTTATCTTACATTTAGTTGTATGTACTTGTATGTATGTGTGTATATCTGGGGTTACCGGTGGTTCTGAGCTCCCTGATGCAGGTGCTGGGACCTGAATTCAGGTCTTCAGCAAGAAGAGTACACTCTCATAACTGTTGTGACATCTCTCCAGTCACCCTGAGAGTATCATCTGCTTAGAAACCCACTTAGTCTGAAATTAATATAGCATCCCAGCTTCCTTTCTCAATATGACTAAAATATAACTTTTCAATTTTACACTAGTTCTTATAGACAATTTAAATACAGATCACTAAAATTCCACTCTAATCATCTTTGCTAGGCTTAATCCTCATTTATTGGGTGTTTCGTTTTCTGCTACATTTATTTTCTCATAATTTTTTCTTTTACTGTTACTTTTATTGGTCTTTTATCACTTCATTTGTCACCTTGTATTTTGTTTGTTCATCCAAAATCTTTAGTGGTCTTTATAAGAAAGGTATATATTACATATATTAATTAAAGTCAGCTTTTGAGTAGAGTATCATTAATAGTGTCCGGGGTGGGCTATCTCTCATGGCATGAGTCTCAAGTTGGGTAAGTCATTGGTTGGACATTCCCTCAATTTCTGGTCACTCTTTATCCCTGCACATCTTGTAGGCAGGAAAAATTGTGGGTTAAAGGTTTTATGGATGGGTTGGTGTCTTCATTACTCCAAAAAGTTTATTTCTATTAAAGGAAAGGCTACCTTAATCTCTGAGGAGCTTCCAGACAACATGAATACAATGTCGAACAAAGCACAGAAGTGATAATACTGGAATAAGAATGCAATTGTGATAGTTAATCTGCTGACTTGATTGTACCCAAAATATCTAGGAGATTGGTAAAACATCTTTAGATATGTCTGTGGGAGTGTTTTCAGAAAATTAATTAGTCAGGGAGAAGGGTGTCCTGAATGTGGGTGTGCTGTCACATAGCTTAGAAACCAGATGGCATAAAAGGTAGACAGGGAGAAAGGGGGTCAGTTAAGGTGTTCTCTCAGCCCCGAGGCTGTCAGCAGGCAAACTACACTGCTTTGCTATGCCCTCTCTCCATGATGGATTCAAAATCTGCAGTGCTGATAAAAAAAATCATTTTTCTTTAATATGGCTATGTCAGGTATTTTGTCACAGGAAGCTAATTAGTTTAGTATTAAAAACATTTTTTTTTCCTTTGGCTTTTGTGTCTCTATTGCAAGAGTTTTCAGAATTTGCCTTTCCTTTCCTGGGTGCATTTGGTAGATGACTGAGTGAGATGATTCACTGGCCAGCAACAGTGTCTGCTGAGCATACCCACAAATAACCCTGGATCCAAGCATAATTTCTATGAAAGTTGTAAGCCAGGTATTTAGAGATAGTAGGTGTTGTGAAATATAATGTAGTGGCGGTGGGGGTAAAGGGGTACCTGGTGGACCCATGGCTGAGAAATCACGCCTTGAGACACACTGCTAAAAGGGAGGTTAATTGTGGGGGTAGGGAGGGGAGGGGAGATCTAGGGAAGGGATAGAAGCAGAGAAACAGAGCCATGAGGGCTGGAGAAATAAGGACAGGATACGGGGGCTGGAGAGATGGCTCAGTGGTTAAGAACACTGACTGCTCTTCCATAGATCCTGAGTTCAATTCCAAGCAACCATATGGTGGCTCACAACCATCTGTAATGGGATCTGATGCCCTCTTCTGGTGTGTCTAGAAGGCAGCTACAGTGGACTCATAAAATAAATAAATACTTAAAAAAAAAAAAAAAAAAAAAGGAAAGGACAAGGAAGGACAGAAAAAGAAGAAGAAGAGACTTGCCAGAAACAGAGGGGGGGGTGGCTGGGGTGGCTAGCCTTTCTCTTATATGCTGCCTGCATACTTGGTTAGCACCTGGCAAGCAATGGCAGAGGTGATGACTAAGCTTTTGCTAGATTCCTCGGAGAAGCCTAGACGAATCCCTCCTAACCCAATAGTAGGCATCCTAACATATACCCTCAGAAGTTACCTTAATAAAGCAGAATCAGATTTAAAACAAGGTTTGTTACCAGAATAAAAGGCTGACTACATTAGCCAAATGGATGCTAGACTTTTGTTTATAATAACTCCTAAAATATTACTTTAATTTAGGTTTATAAGTAGAGTACACACATACATCCTATCATTATATGACAACTTACGATTACACTAAAAATAATGGTTTTTAACTTCGGCTTTAGAACATGATACAATTCTTTCTCTCTGTAGCTAGGGAGATTGTTTCCGTTGTTTTGCCCCCCCCCCAAGTTTATGCCTAAATAACATTCTGTATTTCTCCCAAATCCTTGCTGTGATCATAATTTTCTTACCCTGAACTGTCAAGAATCCTTTATGATTGACCCAAAGATATTTTTTAATTAAGTTATCATCTGAATAGTCCCCACGGTTCTCAGATTGCCTGTATTGTGAAGATCAAGCTTACAAAATATATTGAGATAATTCATACAAGAGTCTATTATCTGATTTACACAAACTAGATCTTTTCATAATTTGATTACCGTCATTCTAGATGCTGAATTTTCTACATCAAGACTCACTGAAAGCCAAAATGAGCTCTATTTTACGCTGTTATTTTTCTAATACTGTGCCCAGTGGGGCACACAGAGTTGCTACTGAAATGGTATATCATAAACAAAACTTAATAAGTGAGACCATGCTTTACCAACCTTAGACATGTGTAAGTAATAATCTTATTGGGGTTGCTCCTGAGCTGTATATATGTGACATTACAGTTGATTCACAATCTCAAAAGCTGTTTTGTTATGACTGTGTCCTACATAACTGCTTAGATACTAAAATCCCTATTGCGTGTGCACAGAGAAGGGTGAAGTCTGCACGGAGCCATTCCAGCTCATTCCGATACGCCTCTCTCTATGTTATAGAGAGAGTGTCAGTCTCTAGAATTCATATCTACATTTGCACAGTTTATGTCACAAATATAATGCAGATAGTGTCCTCTTCATTGGTGATATTCAACTGGGGTTTTTCAAACAATTCGTTCCTTATATGTAGGTTGGAAAGCAGTTCAACAAAATAACAAATGCTGCTATGGGTTGACTTTTGTTCTTAAAACTACTTCAAGCCAGATATCCATGCTGAGATTCTAGGATAAAAAATTAATTTTGTGTAGTACTTTGTACTGGATTTCAGATTGAAAGCAACTTCTAAGAATTTTCTTGATTTTTTTTTAAAGTATATCATTGTTTCTCTCTCTTTATTTCTTTAGGCAAAAGTAAAATCTATTTATTACTTCAACATGCTTGGGTATTTCCGTGAATACTCATCCACTTAGAATATATATACTGCTTTTTCTCTGGAATAAAACTCCCAGCGTTTGTGTGAGCAATAAAGGCAAGTCAAGATTTTATTTACCAAAGGATTTCTAAGGTAGACAAGCCACATATTGGAGAGATTCTCAGCCACTGTGATCAGGAAAGAATTGGACATGGGCTGTTACAAACCCTTCTTTTTATGAAACCTTTCCTCTGAAATTTTTAAAGAAATTATTTTATAGAATTGGATTAAAATGACAATTTACTTGCTGAACAGATTCTCTCTCTCGTAAATGGCCTTGCAGAAATTTTATGTAATGTTTTGCTGATTATTCAATGAAGGCCTGGTTTTATTTGAATTTCGGAATGTCTTCTGAATAGTGTGCCATCAAAGCTAAGTATTTATACTTTGTAATTCTCAATATGTTGATAATTTTGCTAATTAGCAAACTCACAGTGAGCAGGTGTCATTCACATCACAAGAGTCTCACTGCTGTCACATTTTAATAAGAGTAAATTTCAAGGTAAATCTTTTGGCTTGGGAAATTTTCTTGGTGGACAAAAACAAAAAACAATAAAAACCTCTCCCTGAGTCCAGTCAAGTCTCTAAGCAAGCACAATGCTCCTTTAAGGAATGCAAGCCATTCTCTCATTCTGATCCTTAATTTTGTGTCCAGTAACTTAGACCTCCTGTGTTCAACTTTAATTCATTCAGCAATCTATCAAGTGGGGGAAAGACTACTCGAAAACTTAAATGGCATTTTCCACTTTGGAGACAATTCCTATATGGCTGGAAAGACTGAACAGTCAATGGAATCAGCCTTAGTCATTAGTGGCTGAAATATTTAATTGCCAAGATCAATGTTGCTTGTACATCTGGGTGAAGCCCTGTTGGTCCAAGAGAATCTTGCGTTTCTTGAGTACAGAAAATTGCTTCTAATCATAGACTTAACGAACTCCCCTGCCTGCTTTCCCTGATTTCTAACTCACATAGTTAGGATGATGTCTTCCGGGTTCTAAACTCTTTATACATGTAAATCTTCGCCTTTTCTTCTCTTTTGAGGATTGAGCTCTTTGAGACCTGTTATGTATCTTCAGGAGAATTCAGAACTCTTGATATGTGGTAAGCACATGATGCTATTTTTTAATTAAACAGATATACATAAGTCTGTCCTGTGGAGATACAGAAATAGCCACAATATTTTTATGTTAACTAACTCATTATCATCCATTGTATAAACGGTTTGTGCGCCAGAAAAATACAGTGCTGTGTAGCGAGATGAGGACGAATAGAAGTTTTCACTAAATCATGTATCAATTTAGAGTAAGCAAATATTAGCACTTTTGGTTTTTCTCATCAGTTTAGTACCAATTTCCCCCTCCAGCATGAACATTTCGAATATTTTAAGTGTCACAGCATCACTAACTATATCTTACACAATCAAACATCTTCAGAATTGATTAAAAACAACACTGTAACACCTTCCTCTTCCTTCACATCTTCAAACTGTCTTCATGGACTAGACAATCTGCCTGAGTCCTGCATCTCCATAGGTTAGTCAGCCTTTGGATTTTGTCAGACTCTGTTTTGAATAACACTTACGGTGTTTAGTGTTAGAGAAAGAGCAGTAAATGGGCAGATATTATCCTTGGTCACCTAGTGGAAGAGAATGTTTTACAATAATTTAATCACCATTGTGAGTAATAAGACAAAGATCACTAGAAAACTATAAAAGCCTAGAAACTGGGTGTGGTCTCAGAGGGACAGTTATAGAGCACCTGGGCAATTCTCACTTTCACTTAAAGTGCTTCATCTTCAGACTTCCAGATTTCAATCCAACTTCTGCTTTTCAGAGACGTTCTTAACCTCTTCACTGACCCTGCCCCAAGCTCGTGTAAATTAGAGTCTTCGTTTTATCTCATGGAATTCTGTCCCCTGTCAGTGATCACCATTAACTTACATTTAAACAAATAATTATCTATAGTTTCTGTATCTCAGGGAATTTTTAAGTTTTATAAAAATGAAAGGAACATTTATTCACATAGTCAGAGCTGAACACACTATTTGGAATCTCAAATAACTTCAATGAATATCGAAGAAGTAATTGAATGATTGAATGAACTGGTCTAGCAAGCTGGCTTGTTAGCATAAAGGTATAGACAATGCACATGTATTTTAAAAGGGTAAATAAGTGGATAAGTGACATATCAATGATACATAACATACAACATAACTAAACATTATGCAATATGGCTTTAACACATGTAAGTATATTACACAGCTTCATGGGAATCCATGTACTTACCATTTTCCAGGGCCGTTTGATTCTGACAGGATGTTATGTTTGTATCTCTAATAAGCTATTTGGGAAACTAAAATATTTTGTAAGTATATACCTATGCATATATGTGCTCATTCACACAGATAATAAATCAGCTTTGTAGACAAAGAGCTTCATATTTCTGTACACCCTTCATAATTTTTTACACTCAATAGTATTGGTATATACTTCTTAATTCTGGTATTTTAAATAGTGAAATAGCGCTTTCAAAGTGTATGGCTACTGGAGATTATGCAACAAGCAAATTGACTTAATGAAGATGGAAACCTGGCACACAGCACATTCACAGCGATTAAGTTCTTTCGTGTTTGAAAGGCTTGCAGGAAGCAACTATATAATGAGATGCTGGCTGCCTCTTGCCTTCCTCAAGTTTGTTAAAGAACTATGGCTTAGTGAATTCTTTTTATGTAGCTACTTTCTCTACAAGTATCCACATTTTGGAATGCTGTTAACAATAATAATGGCATACTGAGGACAGAATCCCCACCTATGACATATTAAGCTGGTCTACTTTTTAGAAAGTTGCACATGCATGTGGTCACATTCACAGTGAACACTTAAAAGAGAAATCAGAGTTTGAGAGTACATAGCATTGTATCTGGACCCTGATAGTCAACTTAAGAAACTATACTTTAGAGTTCTAGAGATCCAGTGAGTCAATAATGATTAAAAACACCAGCTTGCCCCCAAACAATGCTCCAATGTATAATAAGGACACATGTGCCACCATGTTTATAGCAGCCTTATTTATAACAGCCCAAAGCTAGAAACAACCCAGATGTCCCTCAACAGAAGAATCGATACAGAAAATGTGGTACATTTACATAATGAAGTACTACTCAGCTATTAAAAACAATGACTTCATGAAATTTGCAGGCAAGTGGATGGAACTAAAAAAAATATCATCCTGAGAGAGGTAACCCAGATAAAAAAGAACACACAAGGTGTGCATTCATTGATAAGTGGATATTAGCTCCCTAACTCACAATGCCCATGGTAAAACCCACAGACCATATGGAGCTTAGGAGGAAGGAAGATCAGGGTATGGATGCTTCAGTTCTGCATTGAGGGTGGGATGGAATGATCACAGGAGGTAGAGGGAGAGGGTCCTGGGAGGGAGAGAGGAAGGGGAGAAAATAAGCGGTCAGTACCATGTACTAGAGGGGACAGGAGAGAGGTACAGAGGGCCAGGAAATCAAATAAAGATATGTAGCAGGGGGTAATGGAACTAGGAATAGCCATTGGAGGGTCCCAGATGGCAGGGAAATGAGAGGCTCCCAGGACCCATCAGAGATGATTTTAACAGAGAAGGGGAGATAGAACCTGTAGAGACCACCTCCAGAAGATAGGTTCGGCCTCTGGTTGTGGGATGGGGCCATACACCCAGAAAGTTTTTAACCCAGAAATGTTCCTGCTCAAAGGAAGAACAAAGACAAAATGGAACAGAGACTGAAGGAAGGGCCATCTGAGGACTGCCCCACCCGGGGATCCATCCTGTCTGCAGACACCGAACCAGATACTGTTCCCATCGCCAAGAGGCACTTACTGACAGGAACCTGATGGTGACTGTTCCTTGGGAAGTTCAGCCAGCAACTGACCAATGCAGATGTAGATGCTTGGAGCCAACCATCAGGCTGAGCTCAGATATCCTGGTGGGAGAGCTAGCAAAAAAACTAGAGGAGCTGAGGGGATCACAACCCTATAAGAAGAACAATGTCAGATGGCCGGACCACCCAATGCTCCCAGGGACTAGACTACCAACTGAGGAATGTACGCGGAGGGATTCAGGGCTCCAGATACATAGGTAGCAGAGGATGACATTCTCTGACAACAATGAGAGGGGAAATCCTTGGTCCTAGGGAGGTTTGATGCCCTAGAGTAGGGAGATGCTGGAGTGTTGGAGTGGGAGAGGGTGGATGGGTGGAGGAGCACCCTCATAGAGGCAAAGGGGAGGGAGGAGACGGAGGTTGTAGGATGGGGGCTTGTGGAGGGGTAACCAGGAAGCACGTATCATTTGAGATGTAAACGAATGGAATGATTAATACAAAAACAAAGAAAACAAAACAAAACAAACAAAAACACCAGCTTGCATGCAACTTGGCCTCAGACAGGACTGTGTTTACATCACCTGCCTCTTGTAGATAGAGAAGACAGCAGAGTAAGGTGCTATCGTCCAAAGCATTGACACTTCAGGGTCTTGGAAAGCCTGGTGAGTACATAAATTCTCACTGTTCATACTGTGAAGCTTAAACCTCTCTCCTGATTTTCCATTACTAAGAAGACAATGAGAGTTCTATTTGCTGATCTCTTGTACAGACCTAATCTTTGAAGCACCTCTTGCACCATTATTTACAGTCAGATAAAGTACATTTATGTACAGTGTGTATTTCTGGAGTGCTGCTGCTATGTATTCCTCTTTCGGTTGGAGCCTTTCAGACAAGAGACTCCTGTTTTTTGAAGTTTTTTAAAATCAAATTTATGTATTCACTTACATCTCAATATCAGCCCCCTCTCTCCTCCTAGTACCTTCTCGTGAAGACCTTCCTCCTATTTCTTCCACCTCTTCTCCTTTGAGAAAGAAGGGATAATGCCCTCTAGGTATCACTCCTCCATTATTCCCCCCACCCCACCCAAACCCCCATCCTCTGGGCACATCAAGGCATGCAAGACAAGGTGTATCCTCTCCCATTGAGACCAGACAAGGTGGCCCATTTAAGGAAACAGGAACCACAAACAGACAGGAAACAGTTCATGGAGAGCTTCATCTTCTGTTGTTGGGGGTCCCACTTAAAGACCAAGTTGTTCATCTGCCTCATGCCACCTAGGTCCAGCACATGTTTGCTCTTTGACTGACGGTTCAGTCTCTGGGAGCCCCCAAGGGTCAAACTTAATTGACTATTGGTATTCTGTGGAGTCCCTGTCCTCTTCAGGTTCGTTCATCCTCCCCCAACTCTTACATCAGTCTCCTCAAGCTCCATCTATTGTTTGGCTGTGGGTCTCTGCATCTCTTTCCATTGGCTGCTGGGTGGAGTCTTTCGGAGAACAGTTAGGATAGACGCCTGTCTGCATGCATAATAGAGTACCACTAATAGTGTCAGAGATTGGTTCTTGCCCACGGTATGGGTCTCAATTTGAGGCATCATGGGTTGGTCATGACTCTGTCTCTGCTCTATCTGACCAGAGACTCTTATTACGCTCGTTCAGTATTTGAACAAACTCAGTTCTCTATAACCACCACCTTCTCAATAGTGACCAGATGATTTCAGTCCTCAAACAGGGGCATTAGTAATTACATAATGCCAAAACTGACCTAATGAGAGTGGGAATCAACTGCCATTAATAGAAGTGTGTTTTTCTAAATATATATTATATACAAGATCATTCCTTTCTCAGAACATGCCTACAAGGTAAATATAGACAAAACTGAGGTACAAAGAGGTTATCTAAAGACATGGTACATACATTTTGACAAGAAGCAGAATAATTCTAAGAAGCTTCCTCCTAAATTGTCTGTTAAAAGAAAGTGTGTGATTGGCTCCAGGACAAACATCATGCCCAGGAGTACATACTTATTCTGTGTGGCCACTTTGGTTTGCTTTGCTTTAGTATGCCTGTGTGTGTGTGTGTGTGTGTGTGTGTGTGTGTGTGTGTGTGTGTGTGTATCTTATTGGGTTATTTATTTATTTGTTTATTTTATTTTTTCAAAGTGATAGAGAACATCAAGTTGGGTGGGTAGGGAGGTGGAAAGGACCTAGGAAGAGTTAAGGGAAGGGAATGAGTATGGTCATGATGTAATGTATGAGTAACATTTAAAATAAAAATATACTGTGAAAAAATTAATAGCAGTAGGTGGGACTATGGCTGAACTCACTCATTTTAACAGCTGTGGTTATTTTAATGGTATCTGAACCATTATTTCATGACTATTTCTGTACCTAGGGCTATGTTTTAGAAGTGACTCTGGCTGGAAATATATACCAGTGGTACGCTATGTACTCAGTACGCACAAGTTTCTGGGTTACTTCTCAGCACCACATATGGAACAGGTGATTCAATGTGAGTTGATCTGTAACAAAATATTAAATAGATGTGTATTACAAATAATACATAGATATGCAAAATATATGGGAAAGTAAATAATTAAAAGTGGTATAAGATGATTCGAACAAGTACATAGTTAAGTGCACAGATAAAAACAAATTCAATTTAATTTGGGGTAGTATCCACAACAGGCAAAGGTCTATGCCTTTCTATGCTTAAGGGTTTGCTTAATTAAAACATAACCCTGTAATTGAGCCTCATGCTCCAATATTCTATAACATAATGATTATTTTAAGGGCGGTGCATGATCTGCTGAATGACATATATTTAGAATATTTTTTAAGTTAGTAGATGTAATTTTCTAATTCTCCAGCAGTTGACTGTTCATCTTTAGATGTTTAATGTTACTGTGAATTAAATTGTAGATTATAATAATGGGATGCTTTGGGGGGGGACAAAAAACCCATGTGTAATTATGCATGTCTGTATGTAAACAGGCTTTTGCACTTACACATCTTACAATACTGCATTCTTCACACCTAATATAATGCTAGTTTGGCTAGTTAGACATAAGCGTTCTCATGGGTTTTTTTCTAAAATATTTTTCACACAGGACTATCTTTTTTCTAATAAACATATCATATCCCATTAAAGATACTAGGTAGACTCAATAATCTTTCCAACAGACATTTGTCCTCACCCAGCAAACATGTCTTTCCATGAGTTTTCTGCATCATAGGAACATAAAAAAGCAATATAATACTACACCTGGCTTGTAAGATATGGATGCCTGTGTTGACTAGTTAACATGTAAATCTCATAGGGAAACTGTATAATTTTTTAAAAAGAATTTATCTCTCTATAACAGGGTATTTGTCCACATTGTGAACCCTGAGATTGTGTTGTTTACTGGAAAACCTCGTTTCTGAGGTGTGGCTGAGACATAGCCCATGCCTTTAACCCTCTGACTGGAATATAAACACACCCTTAGTATGTTCTTTTTAATCCCAAACAATGAAGCTAAGTTTAGTTTGTAGAAGAAAGCATCCATGTTTGAAAATGGTGTCTAATTGTGGCAGCCAAATTGATGAATCAAAGAAAGATTTGAAAGAGTAGGACATACTCAACTGTCAGGAGAACAAAGAGAAAAGAGAGGTGATTTAAAGGAAAGCAGTGCAGAGGAAGGAGGGGAGTTGTACTGAGAGAGAGAGAGAGAGAGAGAGAGAGAGAGAGAGAGAGAGAGAGAGAGAGAGAGAGAGACAGAGACAGAGACAGAGACAGAGAGAGAGAAGACAGAGAGAGAAGGAGAGAAGAGGAGGAGGAGGAGGAGAAGGAGGAGGAGGAGGGAGGAGGGAGGAGAAGGAGGAGAAGGAGGAGGAGGAGGGAGGAGGAGGAGGGAGGAGGAGGAGGACAGAGAAAAAAAACAGAATGAGCAAGAAATGAGAAGGAGTCTGTTTAGAACATATTGCCAAAGTAAGTATGAGGCCAGACAGGGAAATTCAGGTGAAGCCGAGAGAAGCCAGGTTGAATCAGTCAGCTTGGAGAGGAGTTGGAGCCAGAACAGCTGAGTTGAATCAGTCATCCAGAGATCAGAAAGAACTAGAAAGAGGTGAGCTTATTCAGCAGTAAATCTTGAGGCTGAAAACATTCTAGGCCTACATAAGATTGTACAGAGGTCAGAACCTGCCTAGGTTAGCAGATGGACACAGTAAATTTCCAAGACATCAGGTGTTGTTGTAAAAATATATAAAATAATAAAAAGTATCACTCTCTTTTATCCCCACTAGGTCCAGCACCTCAGTGCCCCATGATATCTGATAGATATCTTAATTCTCAGTCAGCAAAGCATCTCACCCGCTCTGCTCCATCCCATATCACACTGCCGAAGGCCTCTCTCTGAGCCTGGCAGCAATCTCTCTACCTATCTAGTTCCCAAGGCAGGTATCCATGCCAGAAACACACATCTCAACTCTGTGGCGGCCCAGACTAACCGCGTCACACTTTCCTACACTCAAACTGTCACATAAAAGAACACACAACACAATAATCTCTGACCCAATTGGTAAGATATAATTGCCCACCTAAACATACAAAGCCCAGTACCATCCATCCTTTAAGAACATTAGTAACAACCTGTAAATACACAGAGCGAAATCTTAACATCACCTGCCATGGCTTCTTGCCCTCTCCCTCCTGCCACTTCCTCCTTTCTGTTTCAGTCTCCTCCTCTTCCTTCAAACTTCTCTCCCACATATCCTTCCTTCTCCTCCAATGACAGGCCTCCTTCTATCCTGTACCTGCCCCTCACCTGTATTTTCCAAATTCAATGGGGAGAAAGTTCTGGTGAAGTCACCTGAGTCCTGAGTAGTAACTAGGCCATTGTCCTTGGGGCAGTGGAATTAGCATCAAAATACAGATAACTCCAGGGCAAACCACATTTCCCCCTTTTTTGTCCTGTTAAAGACCTTTTAACTTATATATAAATTGAGTACAATTATTACCATTCTACAATTTATAAAACATAAAATACACTCAACACCCAATCCATCAATTTTGTCCATTACCTAAAGCACCTTGTCACCTATCCGAAAAGACGATAATTCTATACCTGACTTATATTCTGGTTTGAGATTGTATGCCATCTGAAAAACCACTCTTTCAAATTTATTATCTTTCTCGATGCTAAACAGCTTGGGTTGTTTACAAAACTACCAGTCTTCAACAAAATCAGAAATCTTTGAACGACCAAATAGTGGGGATAAAAGACAATCGTACTTTTTAAAATTTTTTATATTTTTACAACAACATCAGGTAAATAAAAGATTCTTTTATAAGATGGCTTTACTTTGGATTACTAAACAAAGAGAAGAAATTTATTTAAGGTCTACTTTTTGCACCCACTGTCTACTCTTCTGAACTGACTTGTACATATTTGCTTAATTATATCAATTGATAATGATACAGTGGTTCCTGAGTGTTTCTGAGACAGGGTTGTGCAGCCTAAAACTCATTAAAAGAACTTAGTAATCTCCAAATTATGAGTACCAAGTACTGAGTTCCCAGATGTAGACCACCATGCTCTGCTTTCTCATGTTTTTTAAGCTTCTTTCACCAATGTTGGAGATTATATTATCTATATTTAAAATTTTTATTTTCTGTGTGTACAAGTTTGTGTGTGTGTGTGTGTGTTTGTGTGTGTGTGTGTGTGTGTGTGTGTGTGTGTGTGTGTGTGTGTGTGTGGTGGGGGGAGTCAGAAGTTGATGTTGGAGGTATTTCTCAATCCCCACCTTATTTTTAAAATTTTAAATTTATTTTAAATTGTAAGTTTTATACATTTATACAATGTACTTTGATGTTAGCCAACCCTGCCTTCCCCCTTCAAATTCCCCAGGGACCAACCAAGCCAGCGCCATCTAAATTTTATGTCCTTTACTGTTGTTGTTACACTTTTGTGTCAAACTAGCAAAGACCATATATACATGAGTCTGAAACTATCCACTGGGATATGGGCAACCAATCAGTAGCCATGCTCCCAAAGAAATGTAACTCTCCCTCCCTCAGCAGATGTAAACTGCTAATGGCTCCTCATATGGATATGAGGTCTCTGGAGTTTCCCCTCACTCCACTGGGCAGATCTATGGTGTAGTTTTGACCTGTCTGATCTTGCACAGTTCTTATGCAGGTAACTACAAGCGTGATGAGTTGATGTGGCATCAACCGTATCATATCCATAGGACAGCATTTCCCAGTTCTTCCAATTCTCGATAGTGCTATTACCTAAGGCTTAGAGGAGAATCAGTAACTGTTGCGTGCTAAGCTATAGGTGGGTCATCTATAGAAACCTCTCTCCTGGATGTTTGAGACAGAGTTTCTTATTGAACCCGGAACTCACTCGCTTGGCTAATCTTGCTGCCCAATGGCCTCCAGAGATGCATTTGTCTCTTTACCTCCAAGCATGGGGTTTATGGCATGCACTGCTGCCCTTGGTTGTTTACAGGGTTCTGGAGATCCAAACTCAGATCCTGGTTCTTACACTGCAAACACTAGTGGCAAGAGTCCCAGCTCCTACCCAGCTATTTGAATAGACTTTTTCTGTACTTATATCATGTGTGTATGTCTGGACATACATTGTCACAGCTTGCATCATTTGCTTTTCTCTTTTTTTGTGAGACCAAAGTTTGAACTCCAGCCATCAGGTTTGGTGGCAAGCAGTTTGACCCCTTGGGCCATCATTCTAGCCCTGAATATATACTACTAAATAAACAGAAGTTTTTGCTCAGCTTTTGCTTTTGAAAATGACTTGTCTTCTGAATTCCTTATAAATAACTAGATATTAGTGATAACTGCATTAGAAAAAGTCATTATTAGTCACCTATGTTCACTCCCCAAAATATTGAAAGGTCAATGCAGAAGTTTTAAATTATTGCAGGCCTAGATGAGAAATCAGATTAAGTAGAGGATGGTAAGACATGATACCTATGAGAAAATAACCTCTTGGATAAGTTGACCAAAGAATGCCTCAACTTCACAGAGTAAAGTGTAAAACTGGAAATCCTCTGGCTAATCTATGAGGCTGTCCTCTCAGGGTTCTTCTGATTTCTCCACATCTATTATCTTCTCTTTTCCATTGAACCATAAGCAACTTGACAGGCAGGCACGATTGCTTCTAAATAAAGACAATATTTAAAGAAAATCATTTCCTAAATCTTTGCAACACCATATTTTACAAAGATTCTCAATTAAATTATTTTATTTAAACTGAGAATTCTTTATTTTGATAAAGAATAATTTCTGTGTCCAATTGACCTCAGCCTTGGTACTCTATTGTGTTTGAATAATCAGCACTGTTTTAAAAGGAGAAATAGCTGCTGAGGTAAAAGAATACATACAAAAATAAGCAGCATGACTTATGTTTCTTAAAAGAGCATTTGTTGTAATAAAAAGTTCCAAGATGAATTGTCACTTCAGTACATAATATCTGCGGAAGAATGATACTAAATCATTAAGTGAGCCAAAATTAATAAATTTGCAAATAATTCTTGCTTATGTGTTAACATTGATTTGGAAGAGACCTCTAACCAGTTTCCTGGCTAGTAGTCTAGAATCAAATTAATAACTTTCTTTGTTCATTTCCAGACAGTTGAATGGGCTTTCACTCCCACACTGTCAGGTCAGTTTCTACTCAAGGACTGTTAAACTCCCAAAAGAGTGTAGACCCAAGACATTCACTAATGCCTGCAAATATATGCCACATTCTTTAATCCAACCCGTTAGTATTGTCTACCTTTGTTTTAGAGAAAAAAGCAGCTGGTGAGAAGATGATGGCAACGTAGTCCCAGGGTGAAGGCTCAGTTCAATAATTCAAATCTGTGAACAGAAAGCAGAGCTATTTCTTGGGGCATTAATTATACTTTACCAAGCTTTAAAAAAATGGAAGAGTTATGTAGACTTCTCTCCTTAATTCAACAATTTTTCTGAGAGGTCACTGAGAACTTTGTCTTTCCTACAGTATTTTTTGAGGGAAAATGTGTTTTAATAAGTAAAATTATTTCTCAAGAGCTTGAGGACTTGACACTGATAGACCAGAGCTGAAGATGCTCATCTCAGCCGGAACCTTTTGCATTAGTTCATATCCTCAGGAGTTTTGGACTGTCAGTGCTGAAGGGTTTGAAATTGGGAAATATATTACTCAAGTTTGCCCATTAAAATATTGGAGGAAAAAAGTACCGAGTTGCAGCTGGCGTGACATGCAGTATGTGACACGGGAAAAATGCTATGAATTTCAGGGATTGTCTGAGCATAGAGTCATGTGACATGACAACTAAAGACGATATTGCTTGTGTGAGTGGGGACAGCTGATTTAACTGGAAGAGAAAAGCATCTGTGCCTAAATTTCTCCTTCCCTGAACCCAGTACTATTAATTCTTTGATGCTAAAAGTCAAATTTTCTCAGAGAGAGGAATCCTCTTCTGCCATTCTCTGCCAAATGAATAGACACCAAGTAAGGAAGATGATATTAAATCATGTCAGTGTTCTTACCAACTCCCCAAAACAGGTTATTCACCCAGAATAGGAAGGACATTCTTGTTTAAAGTTCAGCAATGCCAAGTCTTTGTAGTTTTCTATTTTGATGATTCTGAATCATTTACACTGAACAAATAATTATACTAACTTATTTGACATCATGCACATAAAACATTAAGATTTAAGAGGAAAACGATTCACAGCAGTGGTTCTGTTTGATCAGAAAGTAAATTACATTAACAGTAGTAACTCTACATATCTCTCTCTCTCTCTCTCTCTCTCTCTCTATATATATATATATATATATATATATATATATATATAGTAGTTTCACTGATTTTTTGAAATTCATTTCATTTTTACCAAGAATAACTTCCTTCAATATGTCAGAAAAGAATGAAGAGCTGTTCATTGCTTTCTCATGCTGTCCTTTTATCCAGCTGCTTCCAGCCACCATCAACATCATACATGCATTTGTAATTGGGTGACTACTAACATTTCTTGAATATTCCCTATATGGTCAAACAAAAGTGGCAGAATTAATCACAGTTCACAGTACTCTAACCTCTCCATAAGTCCAGTGAGTTCCTTTTGCATTGTTCCAACACCTTCACATTAGCTACTCAACTTTTAGTAAGCTATCACATATTTGTGCATATAATAATAAGCTTTCCATACACACCTACACCTAAGACACGTGTCTCATCAATCAAGGATATACCCCTACAAGAATTTTCAGCGCTCTCTGACAGTTCTATGGAACTTGCACCTACCAATAACATCAGTTCTCACAAAAACAACCTACATGAGGATGCCTGAGGACCATATATTACCAATAACTTTCTTGGTTAATGGAGCTGGATTCCATTTGACCTCCGAAGCTAGAGGTCACAGAATGGGGGAAGATGTTTTGAGGCCACAATGATGCTTCATGATGGCCCTCACCAAGAGTACCATTCCAGCATATGCCATCTAATTATTGGCAACATCCTGGCTGATGTAGTAACAGGGTGAATTTTTGGAAGATCACTTTGGAATTTTTAACAAAAGGTTGAAGATGTCCCAACACCTTCACATTAGCTATTCAACTTTTAGTAGGCTATCACATATTTGTGCGTATAATAATAAGCTTTCCATATACAATAGTGGGAAATTTTGATTTTAAGTATTTAAACTAAATTCACTATAACATATGTATATGTTTTTGGAGATAAAAATGTTTTATGAATGAAAGAATACTATTTAAATGCTAGAACAGTACGCAAACTTCTATCTCTGGATGATAGAATTGGAGGTTTCTATTGCTTTTGCTTTTGATTGTGTGTGTGGCTCATGACTATAGGTACATGCATGAGGATATCCTTCAACTGAACCCATGTAATTGTGATGAAAAGACTGACTACAAATAAAAGCAGTTTGCTGAGATGTCCACAGAAGATGGTCTAGGAATTCCACTATCCAAACCTTTATTTTGTCAATTTTGAGACCATAAAAACAACACTTCCTCTCTTATAATTAGGGGTGTGTTTTCAAAGGAAGTTATGCTGTGGGAGTTGTTACTCATGTTATGTACTCACTGTTATATAATCAATTCTGAGGAATTACTTTGGAACTTAAATTGGCAATGCATATGTAGAAACAGCACAGGGAAACCCATTAAATATGGACAACTTACATTTTAATAAAATTACAGAAAATAAAGAAGCTGTCCAAATTTGTAATGTTTGCCTCTTAACTCTCAGCTGGGAGAATTCTGTAGACCCACTTGAGTCCCTTTCTTCTTCAACATACATATGAAATTTAAATTAAGTCTCTGTTAATTATATCCTCATGGTTAGCACATTCTTCTTCTTTATTGTCTTGTCTTTGTTTTATTTCTGTCGTTTATCATTATGTATAGGCTTGCTACAACAGCACCCATGTCCTTTTAACACAATACTCATGTTATAAAACAGGTAATAGTCACCAAAAGTTAGTTCTCCAATCTTCTTATGATAACCCTGAAAAACTTATAAATGTTGCCTAACTGTATGTCTTCTGTGGAGTAACGAAAAATTTAAGGATATTGTCAAAAGGTTTGCTCAAACTTCCTGGGATCTTATATGTTACCATAGATAGAATGGATAATGTATAGTTTCTCTAGAGCTATAACCCTATTAGCTCACATATTATATATAATACATATTATTGTCTTGTGATTCTGTTCCATTCTTCTTTTGTCTTACACTACTTCTCAGTACAGAGAATATATTATAAAAATTCTAACCATTCAACTTTCCCAATATTGATTGTGGCTTGATGTAATTATGAGTTTGGCATAGCTCTCAGTAAGATTTGGGGAAGGACATTTTTCTTCTTGATAAAACAAAGTGTTTTGCTGGTTTCACACCTCTGGCAATTCTTGCCACAAGTCCCCGTTTCTAGTTTTGGATTGGGAGAGTGGTTAGAAGCTGAAGAATGAGGAGATAATATGCATCAAAGGTTAAATGGAGAAGGTAGAAGGAACCCGCGATCTTGACAGAATTGCTGAGTCTCTGTTGTGAGGTTAGCACCAAAGCTGTCACAAACTAAAATGTAGCATTCTTAGTACAGCATGGGTTATGTTGATTAAACAACTGCCATGGGGCTATCACCATTATCTGAATTTGCTTCAAAGGCAATGTCATAAAATATTCTAAGAATTGAATGAAATAATGCATGTATATCTGCTTTATAATTCTTCTGATGGACAATCATTGAGAAAGGCAACTCCTAATGGTGGAAAGGTAGTGGAGTCAGTCTCCAACAGATTTGGGGTATAGTCAACTGCCCAATCAGATCTTGTCCTAAGAAAATCTGAGTAATCTGTGAGCTAGCTGTATCATCTATAAAATAATTCGTGTAATACATGAGAAAATTCTTGCCATTTATGTCTGCTGCAAATTAAGACACTTCTTTTTCTTGGGTCACCTTATGCTATTCCTTAAACCCCTATGACAGTACAACATTTAAGATCCAGAAGACATTTCATCATCTATCAGTAAAAACAGCAAGGATAATTGTATTAATATTCTAAGTGTGACAGAACTTGGGACTATTTTAAGGGCATCACACATCCTGACTGATACAACCATCACAGACGTTTATATAATAGATGTTATCATTCACTTAGTTATACATGTGTGGAGAAGGTATTGGAAGGTTGTTAAGATATTACTAAGGAAAACACATCTAACACACAGGGAAAACAATATTCAAATATATCCAGACAGATTTCAAAGCCTGTATCTTAGATTCCTACCTTGTTTTGTGATGAGTCTTATTAGCACAATGCACGAAATTGAAAATTTCTGAGTAGAAACAAGCCCTGCTTGCAGGCTAGAATTACTCAAAGAAGAGAGAGCAGGCCTCTTTCCACAGTTAGTTTTTGAAAAATACACCCCTGCCATTCCATCCAGGAAATAGAAAGACATTTCAAGTCCTGGGGAGCTGAAATGGCAGAAGGCTCCAATTTCCCTTGGGCTTCATCACATTAGGCCCAAAGAGGACTAATGTGATAAAGGCCTTTTGCCCAGCCCTCCCTGGGCAGAAGTCCAAGCCTAGAATTTCTTATTGGGCTTTTAAGTAAAGAGATAAGCCACTCCCTAAGTAGATGAAGGGGTACTAGAGGGAGCTAAAAGGAGCCCTGAAATTTGCCTAGATCATTCATTCTTCTGAGTGCAGACCTGCAGTTACCTTAGTAAGAAAGACTTCTTGGCATTTCGGCCTAGTCTCCTAGGGAAGTAATAATATTTATTAATAATCTTTATTCCTATAAAAATGAAAATTTCTTTATGGAGGTACCGGTGATATGAGACAAGTTCCCATTAGGATGCTCAGAAAAAATTCCCCAGAGTAAGCAGACTTCTGAGCTAGGCATAAATCCATGTAAGGTTATAGGCGTGAGAGAAATCGAGGGCTTACTTGAAATGAGTGCTGGGTCTCATTCTCCTGTATCTTGTCTTCTCTTACTTCAAAAGCTAGAAACTTGAAGTGTATTATTTCTAGACATTATTGTAGCTAAGTCTCTGGATTTAAATTAGATCCTGCCAATTAGACAAACTCTCCTGCCTCTGGGAAGATAGAAATAAGGAGGGGCACAACCTGACGAACATACTGTTCTTCCTGGCAGAAAGGATGTATGTTCCAGGGAAGTCAGAGCCAGGGCCAGCATTCATGCTACCCAAGCTGCTGCCTCTGGGCTCCGGTTCTGGAAAGGAGTAGTTTTTATAGGTTTCCTTGGACTAACTGAAATTAAAATAAAGGTTTCAGACAGAGGCAACACCAGATATAGTTCCAATTTTTATGCTGGAATGATTACACTCAAATGTTTGTGTGTGAAATATAGAAGGTACTGTCAAGGCCCGTGAACTTTGCATTGCCATACACACAGGCAAGTGACAAGTAATTTACTCCAGAGGCCCCATGGTAAGAATTTTCAGTAAGAAGAGACCTCTGAAGGATGTTACCAAGTCCATGGGGTCTTCAAGAGCTGAGGTTTTAAATTAAAAGGGGGCATAAAGACATTCTAATGAACTAAGAAAAAATGCATAAACTGCAGGGTCAACCTCAGAAGATGAGTGCACCCAAAGGCACCGGCAGGACTGGGTTGGTGCTAATCCACTTCAGCCAGGCTTATGTCCTGACGTGAGTCAGGTCTGTCTCCTGGAGTGAGATTAGAACCCATTGTGAAACCTATTGTAAGAACTCTTTCCCTGGGGTCATTCCAATAAAGACCTATTTGTTCATTGAATGATGTCAAATGCAAAATAAAGTATAACTCTGAAACTCAACTTGGGGAACCAATGAATTTATTGAGCTTACTACTAGAGGACAGGTGAATGTTACTTACAGGAGCATAGGGACCCATAAGGCAAGCACAACCTAAGAATGTCTTACTCTGACAGGATGAGAATTTCCCCATAGCTACACAGTCCCTTTTTCAGTTAACCTTTCACGTTTTCAGAATATATTGTCCAGTATCCCCCAAGACCACAGGACCGTGAGCAATAAAGACTGAAATACATACAAAAGGCAAGAATCTTACACAAGGGTTTAATTTTCCTTTCCCTTCCACAGGGGAGAACAGTCAACAAGCAGGATCCCATTTATCCCTTTGAGGGATAAATGACTTTTACAGGGGTCACCTAAGACCATCAGAAAACATAGATATTTACATTATGATTCCAGCAGTAGCAAAGTTAGAGTTACGAAGTAGCAATAAAAATAATTTTATAGTTGGGAGTCAGCACAACATGAACAACTGTATTAAGGGATTGCAGAATTAGGAAGGTCAAGATTCTTTAGGGTCTCTGTTGTTGATGATTGCTTGGCTTGGAGGATAGCACTATAAAATAGGTTCCCAATGACAGGCCACCTGCCCCCACTATGTAGCATGTAATTCACTTCCGTTCCAAAAACTAAAGGAGGGCATTAGAGAAAGCAAAGACCCATACTTTTTAACCTAAAAGTGTAGACTACCCTCTGAATGTATTATTTTACTCTACCTCTTCAAACAAAATTTCCCAGGAGGCCCTCGATTGTCCATCTTGCCCCTCAACTTGCTCAGCTTTGGGTCAAGTCATGAGGGCATCGTGATCAGATGAAGAGTGCAAAATATCTCTTTTCTCTGAGTGTAAAAAGTTGTAAATACCTTTCTGGCTTTACTATTCTGGTTTTACTCTGATGACTTTGACCTTCCTTCAATTACCTGCAGAATTACCCCCTCCCAATCAAACAGTCACTCATTAAATGGGAGGCTTTTAATGAGTTAGATAGAACTCAGTTTTCTCAGAACAGGGTAGAAGGTTGACTGAGCCATGTGACACTTTTTTTTTAAAGCTTTCCCCTTTAAGGAGTGAGTAATAGCATTTTATAGCCGAATTTACTTGTTTTAACTTTGTTGAATATGTACAATGTAAGGATTAACTATGTGTTCATAATTATGTACAAAAGTAATAAGGTTAAATCAGCACTAGATTTCTAATGAATGTGTGACTTCACTCATCTGGGTCACTGTGGCTGACCAGCACCTCACTGTATCTTCCTTGCATGCCCTTCTCAGCTCACTCCACACCATCTTCATCCTAATCATGACAGAGGTAGAATTCCTTGAATGAGATATCAGTGGTTTGCAGTCTTGCCTAGAGGTGGGGAATAACTTGCATGCATGGTGTCAGTCAACATCAAACTTAGTCTGCAGAGTTTCCTCCACGGCCTTCCAACAAAGCCAAGTTCTCTTCTTCCTCATTTATTCTTTAAATTGTCCATTCATTTACCCCCAATATTCACACTATCAATGGTTCTCCAGATGGAAAGAAAGTATTTTAATGAACCCCTTATATCAAAACTCATGATAATTGTGTTTTTTTGGATAAATTTATTTTTAAAAGAAACATTTGTCCCCCTGTTTAGCATTTCCACACAGTTTTTAGTCTTTATTTATATGTGTGTGGGGAGTGTATTTACATGTCACATGTGTATGTACAAGCACGTATGTCTGAGACTGTGTATGTCAAACCAAGGTTGACGTTTTAACTCTCTCTAGATTAAGCTCTACCCTATGATTGAGAATGGCCTTTCAACAGAACCCAGGGTTTTCTGATAAAGGGTATTTTTTATTAGATATATTTCTTTACTTACATTTCAAATGATATTCCCTTCCGGTTTCCTGTCCATAAGCCCATTCCTCCCCTACCCCATAATGGTGTTCCCCCATCCACCCTCCCCCAAGCATCCCCTTACGGTCTCCCCATTCCCTTGCATTGGGGATCCAACCTTGGTGGGATCAAGGGCTTCTTCCCCTTCCACTGGTGCCCCAAGAAGGCTATTCTCTGCTACATATGCAGTTGGAGCCCTGGGTCAGTCCATGTATAGTCTTTCAGTAGTGTTTTAGTCCATGGAAGCTCTAGTCGATTGGCATTGTTGTTCTTATGGGGTTGCAAGCTCCTTTAGCTCTGTCAATCCTTCCTCTAATTCCCCCCAAGGGGGTCCTGTTCTCAGTTCAGTGGTTTGCTGCTATCATTGACCTCTGTATTGGACATGCTTTGGATGTGTCTCTCAGGAGAGATCTATATCCAATTCCTTTCAGCATGCACTTTTTAGTTTCATCAATCTTATCTAGTTTTGGTGGCTGCATATACATGGGCCACATGTGGGGCAGGCTCTGAATGGCCATTCCTTCAGTTGCTGGTCTAAACTTTGCTTCCGTATCCCTATCTACAGATATTTTCCCCCTCTTAAGAAAGAGTGGGAGCATCTGCATTTTGGTCCTCCTTCTTCTTGAGCTTCCTGTGGTCTGTGGATTGTATCTTGGGTAATTCGAGCTTTTGGGCTAATATATCCGCTTATCAGTGAGTATATACCAAGTGTTTTGTTTTTTTTTTCTGTGATTGGGTAACCTCACTCAGGATATTTTCTAGTTCATTCCATTTGCCTATGAATTTCGTGGAATATTGAATGGCCAAAAAGCACCTAAAGAAATGTTCAACATCTTTAGCCATCAGGGAAATGCAAATCAAAACAACCTTGGGATTCCACCTCACACCAATCAGAATGGCTACGATCAAACACTCATGTGACAGCAGATGCTGGCGAGGATGTGGAGAAAGAAGAACACTCCTCCATTGTTGGTGGGATTGCAAACTGGTACAACCACTCTGGAAATCAGTCTGGAGGTTCCTCAGAAAATTGGACATTTCACTACCTGAGGACCCAGCTATACCTCTCCTGGGCATATACACAAAAGATGCCCCAACATATAACAAAGACACATGCTCCACTATGTTCATAGCAGCCTTATTTATAATAGCCAGAAGCTGGAAAGAACCCAGATGCCCTTCAACAGAGGAATGGATACAGAAAATGTGCTACATCTACCCAATGGAGTACTACTCAGCTATCAAAAACAGTGACCTCATGATAAAGGAGAGTTTTGTAAGTCACCTTGGTCTAAGAACCTGGTGTTCCTTCCTCCCAAGTCCTAGGGTTGCAGTTTGGCTTCTACTTCCACTCCCCAAGTTTTGTGGATTTGGGAATCAACACTGTGGTCTTTGTTCTGGAGCAGAGAGTGTTTCATGCCCTGGACATCTCCCCAGCCTCACCGCTTCTGCTCTCAGTCACTTTATTGTCATCAATGACTCTTGCTTTTTCCACTTTGAGATGTGAGTGTCAGTTTAGTTCAGGACCTGATGTGAAAAGTTGTTTCCTTACTAGACACTGTTATGAGGAAGCATCTTTTGTAGAAGTGTCCTTTAAAAATATGCAAACACTCAACTGTTGATTACTAAAGAGAAATGGTGCTGTTGTGAATTTCCTTCTTCGGATCCTTAGTAGTGGGGAGATTTTTGTCATTCCTACAAGTGTCAGGAATATCTTGGTGCTTATAGCTGATTCTTCGTTATGTGGATCCTATTATTCCTTTGAATTTGCTCAGTGATTAATTGATTCTTTTATTCCTTATGTCAGTCAGTCTGCAAACAAATGATGACCTCTTGGGTTCTATCCAGACAAGATAAGTACTTGAAACTTGAACGTGTAATGAATCATAGACCTTGATATCTCAGAGGGCTCTTCAGTCTAATGGAATAAATAAACAAATACGGGCTCTTTAAAGTGGCTGTGCACAGTCACCGTTAATAAGAACATATTGACTATGGGAAGATTTCACTCATATTTTTAGCTAAAATATCAAGATAAATATTGTTTTAGCTATTCAGTGTGTTTTAACATGGGGCAGCCATGTGCTATCTTGCTAGATGGTCACATGTGACTAAGTATAAGTTTTTCTTAAGGAAAAGGAAAGCTTCTACAGTATGGGAGGGTTTGAGGGACACATTCTCACTTGTATACTTTGGTTCAGTTTGCTTTTGTGCTGAGACAGAGACACAATTGTAATGCGGATTGAATAGTGTGAACTTACACTGATCATTTTAAGAAGCTTTCAAGCAATTTAAATCAAAAAATTATATCATTGCTTTGTGTTTAGAAGTTCCTCTGATGGTTTACAAGGTCTGCTTGGATTGTGTATTACTTACATTCCATTGTAGGTAGAACAATTTTTAAATTTTTTTTGAGAAGTCAAAAACAGATGATTTCATTTTTCTGGCTTGATTTCATTGAATTATAATTTTTAAATTTTATATGTATTTATTTATGTTCATTATTTTTGCTTGCTTTCCCTGTTAGGATAAGAGATGCACAAAATCAAGGATTTATACCTTTATCCTAGCCTATCCTGTTTCTCTCTCTCTCTCTCTCTCTCTCTCTCTCTCTCTCTCTCTCTCTCTCTTCATCTATCATCTATCTATCTATCTATCTATCTATCTATCTATCTATTTTGTTCCTTTGTAATTCTGTTTGGTGCCAAGAAGCAGATAAATCAACAATTGTAGAATGAGTGGATTGGACAGAGAACAGGGCTTTTGAGACATTAAAAAAGTCAGGGTATTCAGATTATATATTCTGTCTTCTAGATGCTTATCTTTGTGGGAGTTTAACAACATTGGCTTCACTGAGGCAAACCAAAAAGCCAAAATCATATCAGCTCTAAACATGCCTGTTAGCTTGTGCTCACTAATTTTATCAAGACTTTTTAAGCCAGCTTCCACTATTACAAATGTGGAGGGATTGCTAAAATGACTTGTGTAAACTGCTTTACTTTTAAGAATACAGGTTGCCAAACTAAAAAAGGCAACAAAATAAGAACAGTAGTAGACATTTTTCTTTTAGTATATGATCATAGTATGAATAAGGGATAATGATTTCAACAAACTTACGTTCACTCAAAGAATACCCTGAGCCATCCTGTTGTTTACAAAGGAAATGAAAACCATCCATTCCTAGGTGTATGTGATTGAAGTTGCATCTAAATGAACAAAGGAGGTATGAAACAAAGGATCTCTAGTGACAAAATAATATCCTTTACCTTGTTCTTATTAATTGTTGTGATTGAACATTTGCTTTTTCTTTGCCAGGACAGAGTTCACTCCTGTTGTGTGGATGGTATCATAGATCCAGGATCCATCTCCCTTGCCTGTGTATGCAGGTTATTCTAGTTTCCATACATGGAAGCATAATCTAAAATAAAATGAGGTGGATGGAAGATTTTGTTTTTTCTTTTGTTGAAAGTAATTTTTCTCACATTGCACGTTTTGATTACAGTTTCTCCTCCCTCAACTCCTCCTAGCTTGTCTCTACCTACCTTCCCATCAAGATCTGGATAATAATGAAAGAAAATATGATAAAACAAAATTAACACTTGTGGTAGGACAAAACAAACAGGAGTTAAAAAAAAAAAGCCCAGGAAAAGACATAAGAAACAAACGTCCGCTCATTCTCACGCTCTGCAATCCCACAAAAACATTTAACTGGAACTTACAATATATACACAACAAACTTGTAAGGTAAAGAGAGAGAAGGAAAATAAAATAAAATAACTGTATAAAAACTAAAAATTAAAAGAGCAAGAGTTTAGACAATGACCCTGTGAGACAAGGAACATCCAAAGACACCACTGAAATCGTTTCCCTTTGCCCATCTACTGTTGGGCATGCTCCGTACCTGTAAGGGTAGTTTGTTTATCCAGTGAGATTCTGGTGGAAGAAACTACATTTTCACTTGCAAGTGGTTATCCATTGAGGATAGCTTCTGAGTTACAGACTGGAGCATGTTTCCAACTCTCCTTTCAGCTCTGAGACCCCACCTGATGCAATCCTGTGCAGGCCTTGCACATGCTGCCCCAGTCCCTATGCACTCATATACATATTGGTTCTGTCCATATAGAGGATCTTGTTGTCTTGGTTCACCTCCATCTTCTCTAGCTCTTGCTCCTCCCCTTCCATAGACTTCTCTGAGCCTGGAGGCCAGGGATTTAATGGCGATATCCCATTTAAGTCTAAGTGTTCCAAGGTCTCTCTCTCTCTTTTTCTTCTGATTGTGAGTCTCTGTAGTTGTTCTCATCTGCTGCAGGAGAGGAGCTTCTCTAATGATGCCTGATCTGTGAGCATAGCAGAATGTCATCAGGATGTGCGGTTGGCCTGCAGTCAAATCACATATTGGTTGGTTACTCCCACAAACTTTGTGCCACCATTGTACCAACATCTCTTGTAGGCAGGGCCCCATTGTAGATCATAGGGTTTGTGGCTGGGTTAGTGCTTCTGTTTCTCTTTTGACAGTGTGCCGAATACCTTCCTCTAACAAAGATGCTAGCACACAGGTGTGAAGGTCCACCATGTGTACAAGCTCAACTACTCCATGTTCACTGAATTGTATGTGCAACAATCTTTAGTAACAGGGCTTCGCTGTCAGTTTAATGGGAAGAAATTTTAGTTTTGGCATTAGCCTGTGTAGTCTGAGTCTTCACTTGGGACCCATAAGAACAACAACTCAATTAGATGGAGCCTATTTCTGGTAATAGAAGCTTCATTTGGTGACAGGAGGTGACCAGATGGGTTTCTCTCTTCCCCCCTACTCGTAATTTCATTTTCATTTCCTTATACTAGTACTATAAGACGTTGACTTTGAGATTGAAGATATGTAACACTGTGAGTCCTATCCCCTGGATATGGAAAATGGAGATAAGTAGAACATTGTGCTATAGGAAAAATTAAATGAAAATGGCAAATGTGTTTCCTAGTGCCATGTGGTTTGAACTCAATAAAGGTTATCTCCAATTGCTTGGTAGGTTAAATGGAAATGAAGGTTGCTGAGGTGGCCCAGCTCTTTAAGAGTACTTGATGTTCCTACAGAGGAGCTAAGATCGGTTCCCAGCTCCCATAATGGATAGTACTGAGCACCCTCTAACTCCAGCTCACCAGGATGTAACGCCTCCTTCTGGTCTTTGTGGCCATCTGTGTTCTTGTGTACACACACACACACACACACACACACACACACACACACACACACACACGCATCCAAATAAAAATATCTTTAAAACTGGAAATGCAGGGAAACCATTTTACAGGTATTGATATTTCTAGCCTCTTCAGAGATGTCCCAACAACATAACACATTTTGCATTTTGGCTTGCCATTTTAGTCTTAGTGACATTTCCTTAGACTGTTCATAAGAGATAAATTATCTCAGACTTCAGTTGAACAGAAGAGGGGGCTCCATAGAGATAGAGATCGATATATGGGGAGGCCAGAGGCTTTAGTGCTGGGCCGGTTTAATGGGTCTTGGAAAGAGTTGTACTAAAAGCTTTTAGGGGACGCTCCCTGTTGCTGCTCTTTGTACTCTGACGAGTAGTTTAATGAATGCGGCCATAAAGAGTGTTTCATCTGTGTGTTATGAGCCCAGGTTTGACTGTTCATGCTCTCAGAAGAATTCTAGCTGTCTTGGGATAACGTTTTATGAAGGAAAGAAAAACTCATATGGAAATATGATTTTTATAATGAGCACTAATCTGAAGAAATTAACAGCAGTCACTGCTATTAAATCCCCAAATCAGAGATTTTAGACTGATTAAAAATATACACCATTCAAACAACAGGATTTCATACCAGATTCTCCTGGCATAATTATCTTTATATCATTGTAGCACTTTGAGCTAAGTTATGAATTTGTCCTCTAGGATATTTGAAAGGGTTATGAAATGTCTCAGTATAAAGAACTAGTCAGGTGAAAGGCATTCTTCAAGGTCATTCATAAGTTTTGAAACACAACATCAGCCCTTTCGGATTACATAAGTAGTATGCAGTAAATTAGGGTTTAAGACTTTTATGGTATGGAGACAAATATACCATGTATATCGCAACATGATCTGCCTGACTTCTAAAATGGAAGATATTCTAAAGTTAGAGAACAGAAGTCACTTTCTTAATGGCGTCTAATATCTCTGTCACCACAGATACATTTTTAAAATGTCTGTGAGGATTTTCCTGCATTGTCTTTGTTTCCTGGGTTATTTATTTATGACTGCCATTTCTATCTCTACCTCTAGATATATCAATATCTATATAGACAGATATAGGGACACATATTTAGATGGATATACAGGTTTACAGATGGCCTCTCTAAAGAGGTCTATAGATAGAGATCTATAGATAGTGTTAGAGGTAGATACATGTACCTGGAGTCATCACATTGGCAGACGTCATTAGAACCTGTTTAGATACCCACTTAGGACGGAGCAGGTAAGTTGGAAAGGAAGTGTAGTGTTGAGTGAATTCAAAATGCTCTTCACTTTCCCCTCTCTATGAGTTGCTTCAAAGACCACAAATCTAAGGGCCATTAGCAGAAGCAGCTCTTTGGTGAGAATGTAAATGACATCGATGTGCTTAGATTAATAACCTAGCCAAATATAAACTTTAAGCATATAATAAAACATTTCACTGCAATTTTCTTTTTTTCATATTTTTAGTTATTTTATCTTTTACATTTAAAATGTTATCCTCCTTCCCAGTTTCTGCTCCACAAACCCCCTACCCCCTTCCCTCCCCCTGCATCAATGAGGATGCTCCTCCACCCACTCACCCTAGCATTCCCCTACCTGAGTCATCAAACCTCCACAGGACCAAGGAGCTCTCCTCCAAGTGATGCCCACCTAGGCCATCCTCTGCTTCATATCCAAATGGAGCCATGGGTTCCTCCTTGAGTACTCTTTGGTTGGTGGTTTAGTCCCTGAGAGCTTTGGGGTTGGGGGTCTGGTTGGTTGATATTGTTCTTCCTATTTGGTTGCAAATCCTTTCAGCTCCTACATTCCTTGCCGCAATTTCTCCATTGGGGGTCCCGTACTCAGCCAGAAGTTTGGCTGCATATATCCACGTTGGTCAGGCTCTGACAGAGCTTCTCAGGGAACAGCTATACCAGGCTCCTGTCAGTAAGCACTTTTTGGCATCAGAAATAGTGACTGGCTTTGGTGTTTACAGATGGGATGGATGCCTAGGTGGGGCAGTCTAGATGGCCTCTCTGCTCTACTCTTTGTCCCTGCATTTCCTTTTGACAGACAGAATTTGGCTAGCTGTTCTTTGCTCCATTATTTAGCTGCACATTTATTTATTTATTTGACCATTCCTTTATAATTGGATATTTAAGGCTTGTTTACGTCAGAATAACAATGCCAATGAAGGCTGTATACACTAATCTGATTACTCCCTGGAAAAGCCATGAACATAAAGCTACATCACTTCACATATCACATCAAGCATCTGATACATATATTGTCAAATTTCTTTTGGAAATTGTACATTTTAGAAAGGTGTCCAGGATCTTTATAATTTGTCATTCTCTTTTGGACTTTTCTAATTTTAATAAATGGACAAATACCCCCTTAAGATTTTTTTATTGTGCTATTAATTAGATTAAATAGCTGGAACTTTTGCTGGCTGTGGTCAGTGCTCTTACTTTAATGCCAGCCATCTATTCTATTGTCTCAATTGTCTAATCTCACATATTTACCTTTCCTGGCATTTGCTTTGCTAATTTAAACATTTTGCTGTAAGTGTATGCCTCTTATATTCCAGATAAAATACATCATTAGAAAGGCAGAACCCTTCAACCATGTGGCAAAGAGCAACTTCATTCATTCCAGAAGCAAAGAAAAACAAAGCAGTAGTCCCAGCAGGTAAGCCAGATGAGAGGGAGATTGCTTCCATTATGTGATACTGCTGCCCTCCCTGAGCTCCAATTCAGTCTCTACCTGCCAGATAAAAGGTTACATCTGAAAGGCTGTCCTTAAGTTAGGCATTTTTGTTGATGTTGGGTGAACAAAACAGAGAAGTCAAGAACAAAGGATTAATGAATTAAACAAGCCCACTCTAATTAACTTATTTGGTCTCAAAACAACATGGAAATACGGTTTTGGACATTGAGGAATCTCTTGTACTCATGAGAAGCAACTGAAAAGCTTTTCGGTAGGTTGCTTCTAGAACAAAGATTCATCGAATTTTGTTAATAGCAGTGTGCTCTATATAAGAGGAGTTTGTGCAAAGGAAGAGCAAACCTGAAACAAAATATCTTCTCTGAACTGTAGACCAATGAAAACTAACACCTGAGAACATTAGGCAGTAGAGCAATCTTATTAAATAAACATTCGTTAAGGTATTTACAATTGTTGATATCAAATGAGTTATAGGAGTAAAATGTAGACAAAGATGCCTTACACATAGAATCAAATGAAATCTGAAAAATCACCAACATGGAATAAAATAACTCGGCAGATTCCTAGCCACTGAAGTCCTTTTCCAAAGTCATTTCCTGTTCTTGTAGCTTGAACTATTCTTTTTAGTATTTTCAAAGTTTTGGGTCTTATATCAAACTTTTGTGTCCACTGTGATTTGATTTTTTTCCAGAGTGAGAGACTTTAGACTTCCACTTGTGAGTATTCACTCCCCACCACTTGTCACATGTTTTTCCTCATGACCATTTTTATTACGTTTGTCAAGAGTAAGATGGATGTAACTTTGTGGAATTTTTAAGAATCACTTCTATTTAATTTGTGTCTGTTTTGTGCTAGTGCCATTCTATTTTGGTCACGATGACTCTCATACGATTCGAGGTTAAGTATGGCCTTGCACACAGCATTGCTTCTTCTGCTTAGGATTACTTTGACTACTTGTGGTCATTTTTTATTCCCATATGAATTTCAAGATATTATCTTCGATTTTGTTAAAGAATATCATTGAAATTTTTGTAGGATTGAACTCTGTAGATCACTTCTGAAAATGCTGTCATTTTGGTGATATTTTTCTGGTGATTCAAAAACTAAGAGTAGCAATTGAAAAAAATAGGTCTAGATTGAATTTAAAAGGTTCTGTACTGCTGAGGGAGCAATCAACAGAGACAGCCCACAGAATAAAAGAATATCCTCGATTCTATTAATCCATCAGGAGATGAATATCCACAATATATAAAGAGCATAAGAAGCAAAACAAAAGAACAAATGGTGTGATCAAAAAAGGAAAAAATGAAACTGACAATTGCTGAAAGAAGAAATGTAAGCAATTAGTAAAAAGAAATTTTTTAAAAAAGTTTAACACATTTGGCTCTCAGGAAAATCAATTTGAAATCACACAGTGATTCCATCTTCTCCCAGTCAGAATGAATTTCATCAAACAAATAATAACAAGTAATTTTGGCAAAGATCCAGGGTGAAAGGGAATAATGATTCCTTGCTGGTGGGATGCAAATTGGTGCAGACACTATGAAGATTAGTGGAGATGAGTTTCAGACAACTAAACACATAATAATCATATGACCCAGTTACAGCACTCATGATTGTGTTGACTTAGAAAGCTTAGTCAACAAGCAAAATAATACCTGCACACCAATCTTTATCATAGCAGTATTCATGATAGCCAAGCTATGAATATGTGTATATGTCCATCAACCAGCGAATGAGTAAAGAAATGTGGTTTATATACACAATGGACCATTATTAAGCTATAAAGAAAAAAATTATCTCATTTTGAAGAAAACAGGCAGGATACAAGATCATCATGCTCAATGAAATAAAGGAGTCTTACCAAGACAAGGACCTCACATTTATACTTATATATGGAGTCAAAAGTTGGGGAAGATATGTAGGTAAAAGATGGGCTATTAGGCATGTAGAAGGGGAATAGAGAAGGAAGCGAGAGGCTAAGGAAGCATAATGCAGTATGAGAACATCATCGAAGTATGCCATAGTCACATGTGCAAATGTTCCAACAAAATCCACTCATTGGTACAATTAAACATAAATCTAAAGTTAATCAAGCTGAAAAATTATTAGTTATTTTAGTAAACCTTGAATTATCCCCCTGGAACTAATCCATATATGATTTTAAAAGCAGAATGCCACTTTATAAAGAGGAGGAGAGTAAATATTAAACAAGGGGAGAATCAGATGAAGGAAAAAAAAGAAACATAAGAAAGCAAAATGCTTCAACCAAAAGTTATCAAAAAAGATAAGGAGGAAGGACTCTTCATATTCATCAAAGGAAAAAACTTAACAAGATGAACTCTCAATCCTGAATAACTATGCTCCAAATGCAAGGAGACATACATACATAAAAGAAACCTTACTGAAGCTCAAAGCACACATTGCACCACACAATAATAGTGAGAGATTTCAACACCCCACTCTCACCAATGGACAGATCATGGAAACAGAAACTAAACAGAGACATAGAGAAACTAACAGAAGTTATGAACCAAATGGATTTAACCTTCTTCTCAGCACCTCATGGCACCTTCTCCAAAACTGACCATATAATCAGTCACAAAACAGGCTTCAACAAATAAAGAAGATGAAAATAATCCCATGTATCCTATCATATCACCATGGACTGAGACTGGTCTTCAATACCAACAATAATGACAGAAAGCCCACATATTCATGGAAGTTGAACAATGCTCTACTCAATGACAACTTGGTCAAGGAAGTAATAAAGAAAAAAATTAAAGACTTCTTAGAATTTTATGAAAATGAAGATTCAACATATCCAAATTTATGTGACACAATGAAAGCAGTGCTAAGAGGAAAACTCATAGCTCTGAGTGCCTGCAAAAAGAAACAGGAGAGAGCATATATCAGCAGCTTGACAGCACACCTAAAAGCTCTAGAACAAAAAGAAGCAAATGCACCAAGAGGAATAGAAGGCAGGAAGTAATCAAACTCAGGGTTGAAAGTAGAAACAAAAAGGACTGTATAAAAAAATCAACAAAACCAGAAGCTGGTTGTTTGAGAAAATCAACAAGATAGATAAAGCCTTAGCCAGACTAACCAGAGGGCACAGAGACAGTATCTAAATTAACAAAATCAGAAATCAAAAGGGAGACATAACAACAGATATTGAGGAAATTAAAAAAAATCATCAGATCCTACAACGAAAGCCTATATCCGGCAAAATTGGAATATCTGGATGAAATGGACAATTTTCTAGACAAATACCAGGTATCAAAGATAAATCAGGATTGGGCAAATAATCTAAACATTCCCATAACTCCTGAAGAAATAGAAGCAGTTATTAAAATTCTTCCAATCCACAAAAGCCCAGGACCTGATGGGTTTAGTGAAGAATTCTATCAGACTTCCATAGAAGACCTTATACCAAGACTGTCTAAACTATTCCACAAAATAAAAGCAGAAGGAGCACTACCAAATTCCTTCTATGAAGCCACAATTATGCTTATACCTGAAGCACACAAAGACCCGGCCAAGAAAGAGAACTTCAGACCAATTTCCCTTATGAATATCAATGAAAAATACTCAATAAAATTCTTGCAAATCGAATCCAAGAACAAATCAAACCGATCATTCATCATGATCAAGTAGGCTTCATCCCAGGGATGCAGAGATGGTTCAATATATGGAAATCCATGAACATTATCCACTATGTAAACAAACTATAAGAAAAAATCACATGATCATCCCATTAGATGCTGAGAAAGCAATTGACAAAATTCAACACCCCTTTATGTTAAAGTCTTGGAAAGATCAGGAATTGAAGGCCCATACCTAAGTATAGTAAAAGCAATATACAGCAAACCAGTAGCCAACATCAAAGTTAATGGAGAGAAACTTGAAGCAATTCCACTAAAATCAGGGACTAGACAAGCCTGCCCACTCTCTTCCTACTTATTCAATATAGTACTAAAAATCCTAGCCAGAGCAATCAGACAGCAAAAGGAGGTCAAAGGGAAACAAATTGGAAAGGAAGAAATCAAAATATCTCTATTTGCAGATGATATGATAGTATATTTAAGTGACCCCAAAAGTTCCATCAGAGACCTACTAAGCCTGATAAACAACTTCATCAAAGTGGCTGGGTATAAAATTAACTCAAACAAATAAATAGCCTTCCTCTACTCAGAGGAACAAAGCAGGGGAATGACACCCTTCACAATAGTCTCAAATATCATAAAATACCTCGGTGTGACTCTAACCAAGCAAGTGAAAGATCTGTATGACAAGAACTTCAAGTCTCTGAAGAAAGAAATTGAAGATTGCAGAAGATGGAAAGACCTCCCATGATCATTGATTGGCAGGATTAGTATAGTAAAAATGGCCATTTTGAAAAAGCAAGCTACAAATTCAGTGTAATCCCCATCAAATTTCCAAATCAATTCTCCATAGAGTTAGAAAGACCAATTTGCATATTCATTTGGAATAACAAAAAATTCAGGATAGCGAAAACTATTCCAAAAAAATAAAAGAACTTCTGGGGGAATCACTATCCCTGACCTCTGACAGAGCAATAGTGATAAAAACTCTGTGGTATTGGTATGGAGACAGGGAGGTAGATCAATGGAATAAAGTTGAAGACCCAGAAATGAAGCCACATACCTATGGTCACTTGATCTTTAACAAAGGAGCTAAAACTAAACAGTGGAAAAAAGACAGCATTTTCAGCAAATGGTGCTGGTTCAACTGGAGGTCAACATGTAGAAGAATGCAGATCGATCCATGCTTATCACCCTGTACAAAGCTTAAGTCCAAGTGGATAAAGGACATCCACATCAAACCAGATACACTCAAACTAATAGAAGAACAATTGGGGAAGATCCTCGAAAACATGGACACTGGGGAAAATTTCCTGAACAAAATACTTATGGCTTATGGTCTAAAATCAAGAATCTGTAAATGGGACCTCATAAAACTTCAAAGCTTCTGTAACGCAAAGGACACTGTTATTAGGGCAAAATAGCTACCAACAGATTGGGAAAAGATTTTTATCAATCCTACATCTGATAGAGGGATAATATCTAATATGTACAAAGAACTTAAGAAGTTAGACTCCAGAGAGCCAAATAACCCTATTAAAAATGGGGTACAGAGCTAAACAAAGAATTCTCAGCTGAGGAATATAGAATGGCTGAGAAGTACCTAAAAGAAATGGTCAACATCCTTAGTCATCAAGGAATGCAAATCAAATCAACCGTGATATTACACTTCAGAGTAGTCAGAGTGGCTAAGATCAAAATCTCAGGTGATGACAGGTGGAAAAAGAGGAACACTCCTCCATTGTTGGTGGGATTGAAAACTGGTACAACCACTCTGGAAATCACTCTGGAGGTTCCTCAGAAAATTGAACATAGTACTACCTGAGGACCCAGCTATACCTCTCCTGGGCATGAACCCAAAAGAAGCTCCAACATACAACAAAGACACATGCTCCACTATGTTCATAGCAGCCTTATTTATAATAGTCAGAAGCTGGAAAGAACCCGGATGCTCTACAACAGAAAATGTGGTACATCTATATAATGGAGTACTACTCAGCTATCAAAAACAATGACTTTATGAAACTCATAGACAAGTGGATGAAACTAGAAAATATCATCCTGAGTGAGGTAACTCAATCACAAAAAAAACACACATGGTACGCACTCACTGATAAATAGATATTAGCCCTAAAGCTCAAATTACCCAAAATACAATCCATAGACCACATGACGCTCAAGAGGAAGGACAACCAAAGTGTGCATGCTTCAATCCTTCTTAAAAGGGCAAACAAACAAGTATGCATAGGTGTGGATATGGAGACAAAGTTTGGAACAGCGACTAAAGGAACGGCCATTCAGAGCCTGCCCCTCCTGGGGATCCAATCCATACATTTACAGCCAGCAAAACTAGACAATATTGATGAAGCCAATAAGTTCATGCTGACAGGACCCTGATATAGCTGTATCCTGAGAGGCTCAGCCAGAGAGTGACAAATACAAAGGGGAATGATATCATTAAACCATTGAATTGAGAACAGGGCCCCCATTGGTGGAGTTAGAGAAAGATTTGAAGGAGCCGAAGGGGCTTGCCGCCTGATAAGAACAACAATACCAACCATCTAGAGCTCCCTGACTAAACCACTACCCAAAGACTACACATGAACCGACCCATGGCTCCAGCTGCATATGTAGCTGAGGATGGCCTTGTTGGGCACCAATGGGAAGAAAAGACTTTGGTCCTTCCATGGCTGGACCCGTCAGTATAGGGGAATGTCAGGGTGGGAGGGGTTTGTTGGTGAGAGGGAACACCCTTATAGAAGAAGGGGAGGAGATGGGAGAGGGGGGTTATGGACAGGAAACTGGGAAAGGGAATAACATTTGAAATGCAAATAATAAATATCCAATGGAAAAAAAAAGAAAAAGAAAGTACGAAAAACGCTTCATAAGACAGCACAAAAAGATGGATGAGGAAACCATTCAAAAGGTATTAATGTAAGTTCCAATAAAGTAAAAGAGAGGGTTAAGAATGTTCCAGAATATGCACATGTATCTCCAAACCTCTAAATGTGACAATTCATAATTATTAACAAAATAGTAATATGTAGAAATAAAAAAGCAAGCTATATAACATTAAAAACAAAAATTAAAACTTTAACAGCAATTAGTGAAATAAAAATGATTTATAAATTCCCAACAACTAAAATTAAAATGGATTTTCAACTTCAAACATGTAAATTGCAAGACAGTATAATCACAGTTTTAGAACACAGAAGTGGTTAAAAAATCTGACAACACATAGGTATAGGCATAAAACTGTATGAACCACTGTCTCTGAATAACATCAAAATGACAGCTGTAGGAAAACAAAACACGAAGTCCAAGTCATGACACATAGTAAACTTTTAATGTAATGGATTCTTGAAATTTTATTTAGAGAAAGAGTTGAAATGTAAGCGACTGTTTGGAGGAAGAATCTGATAAACATAAAAATATCACCATTGACACAGTAATAATGATGATAAAGTTAATTTGAATAGATAAAATCAGGTACATCCAAATTATTGAATAATGATATCATAGATGCGTGTGAAAAGCTGGAATGACAAGAAGATAGGTAGAGGATAAACATTTTTGATATCCATACCAAATACATATATTAAATATTTTAATGAAGAAAAATGAAGAAGTAGGCTCTGGAACATCTTATGAGTAAAATGAGAGGAAGGAGATTAAAGAAATGTCATTAAGAGGAAAAAAAAAACCTTTGGAAAATGTTATAAATACCAAGACAGCATATGACAGGCATCGATGTAAACATCTGCATTGATATAAACACACGACTTACTAGCTCAAAGTGATTGACAAGTTACATATGTGTATCTACTCAGATTTCCATTGTTAATATCAAACTAAAAAGATGCCTGAAGGGTGAAAATATAAAGATCTGAAAAGATGCGTAAAACAAACACTGACTGAAACAGAGCAGACGCTCCTTTAATGTTCCTAACAAAGTGGAAACCAGTGGGGGGGGGGCGTTGATTCTTTCACAGGACTAGAGAAGTAGATCCCTGAGAAATGGATTATTAGGTAGAAAGATGCACAATTTAATTGTGCTCAAAGGTTTCTCACAATACAGCCTTAAATACAGAAGACCAGGACTGATCTAATGACAATAAGGAATTAAAAAACAAAACAGACCAGATACTTAACTCACCTTTCACCAAAGATGATAATTGCAACACAAAAATGCAATAAGTAGGAATATAATTTTCATAGCACCATTAATAAACCTAATACAACAGGCATATATGGGTGTCCTTTCATGAATTAGAGAACGCTCATTCTAGTTACGCAAACAAGACATGATTATAATGAATGATGAAGCCATTTTATTGGCTAAAGCCACCATTAAACCTATACATATAGAGTGGATGTCATCCAGGACATATTCTTAGACCTTGATCCACTGGAGTTGAAGTTATTCATCAAAAATTTGCAGCCAAATGCAGAAGGAGGTACCTGCAGTTTGCTGGTATGGGGTCGAATTTTATATGTAATGTGGATAAGTGTTGTCGGCACCTATTAACGCTATAAATTACACTTCTGCCAGTCTTTTCACTTTATACACAGAGGGAACAAACTGACCAGTGTTATCCAAGGCACCTCTGGTAGTAAAAGCAAAGGGCGAGCAAATCCTGATCATTCCTTGGTAGAGAAATATTTATTAACCTAATTGTTATTGAACGTAATCATTCAAATGGTTAAAGTATACCTATGTATGCCAATATTGATAACTCAAAACCAAAACATTGAAAAGATAAAGGCTACATAGTGTGTGATAGCTTACTATGCATATTAAATAAAACATTAAAAATCAATATGTGGGATTTGAATATGCACACATATGTTTTTTATTTTTATTGGATATATTTCTTTATTTACATTTCAAGTATTATTCCCTTTCCCGGTTTCCTGTCCATAGCCCCCATCACCTTCCCCTCCTCCTCCCTCATAAGGGTGTTCCCACCCAACTCTTACTGCAACCCCCCTGATATTCCCCTGCACTGGGGGGTCCAACCTTGACAGGTCCAAGGGCTTCCCCTTCCACTGGTGTCCCAACAAGGCTACATATGCAGTTGGAGCCCTGGGTAAGTCCATGTATAGTCTTTGGGTAGTGGCTTAGTCCCTGGAAGCTCTAGTTGGTTGGCATTGTTGTCCTTATGGGGTGAATATGCACACATATTGAAAAATAAAATTAAATTGAACAGGATAACACTTCAGCCTATGTGATGATCTTCAGGCAAAGACGTGGAAAGTAATGTGTAAATCATAATTGTTACCTTAATCTTTAAACAAACACATTCTTCATACCATGAACAAAAATAAGACCTAAGAAACTATAACAAGATGTCAACAGTTTTTTTGAAAACTGAATGAGTTCGTGTGCATAATCATCTATGTTTTGTAATACATGATCCAGAAGGTTGTATGTGTGTGTGTGTTTGCATGTTGTATGTGAATGTGTGTATAATTTCAAGTGTGTGTGAAAGTCAGATTCGTGGGCCATCTCTCTCATTACTCCTCACCGCATGCTTTTGATACAATGTCTCTGTGCCTGGGACTCACGAATTCAATCAGATCAGCTGGCCAGTGGTTCCACTGATCCCCCACATCTCCCCAGCAGTGGGATAGAATATGTGTCACCACGTCCAGTTTCTATATTAATGCTGGAAATTCCAACTCAGGTCCCCCGCATAGAAAGCGGTCCATTGACTAATCTCTCAACTTCTGAAACAGGAGATTTTAAATTAAATTAAAACACGTATTTAGAAGAACTCCTTACACAGTGTCATTCACTACAAATGGCTTCTTCTCTTGTCTAACTTAAACACATTTCCTTCACTAGGTCAAAACTTTTTGGGTGTGCTCTTTTATATTTATGTGGTTCTTTCTAATCTTCAGAACCAGTGTACATTATCCTTTTGTCATTTACTTTAAGAAGTCATCTAGAGGAGTTATTTTGTCTAGCTGATGAGTTAACTGTCTCGATGATCTTGTTTTAATTCGGTTTTCAGTGACCATTAGTTCTGATCCTATTCTCGGTAATCCTTCCATAGCCTCTGGCAAGAAATTCATTTTCATGTTATCTCACTTGAATTTACATTCACAATTTCTTATTTATGGTCAGCGTGTGCAATTTTAATATTGGTAACTTTGAAGGATGTCACAATAATGCCCAGCACAGACCAGTTCTTCCTGGTTTTCCTTCAGATCTTTTTTAACTTCTTTGTTGTTGATGTGCTCCCCCACCCCACCCCCTTAGTCTGTTTTCTTCCTGATGAGATCTAAAACTTTGTCACTGTATTCCAAATCAAACATCTAAACTGCGATAGAAATGTCATTGAATCTGTAAACTTAAATTTAGGAAGGGCCATGAAATACCTTGGCTTATTTAAACTTTCAGATTTATAATATTATACTGCATTCCTTTAAGTCCTGAGATTCTCCTAAACCTTCTGCCTCCTTTCAGTTGTCCATCTAATATTCTCACTTCCACCACTTATTTGTACATATAAGTAAGCTTTTGTTTATCGACTAGTGTTTCATGAACTGTAACCAGTCATTATGTTCCATCCCGGTACCCATTTGTTTCTCTGTCAGATTGCAGTCTCATTTAAAAATAATAATTATTAGTTTTTATTTTCTAAGTTATATTGCATTTCAGGTTTATGAAATTGTAGATAAGTGTATATTTGTAATATTATAAGAGTATTCTTCCATTTTTGTATCACTAACTTCCTTTACATATATGTTCTTCGGTTATTAATTGGAGCTGGATAGCAATATTATGTTCAAGAATTTTACTAAATTTATACTTTATAAAACATTTGAGATCAAGCAGAAATAAAGAAATTCAGTTTCTTATTAGTCTTTACTTTAGATTCCTGAGTTGTGACCAACCAACTTCATTTACTAGTACCCCAGTCCAAACAGAAAATGTATAATTTTTTATAAAATCCTGTATTATTGGAAGTATAGTTTTCAATTTTATAGTAGTTTATGCACATCCACAAAAGAAAGCATTTTTGATGTGCTAGTAACTAACATTATTGGAAATATTTTATGTGTATCACAAAAAGCAAAAAAATTATCTTTATAGAAAAATTAGTAATTTGTAGAAAAACTATTAGAATGACAATTTTATTAATATGAATTGTCTATGATATGTCATGCTGTGAACTTCTTAAAGCACATGGATAAAATGTTAAATAATTAAATGATAGTAAAAATTCTTAAGCTTTCTTTGTTTTACGTGTTGTCTAAAACTAGAAGATATTTTTTAAGCCCAACAGTTTTATTTAGTAATATTTCCTGAGATTCCCTAAAAGACTTGTTTCCTATGTGTACTATAATTTGATTGTAAAGATCATGCTATGTATGCACCGAGAAACATCAGAAAATTTAGTTTCAAGTATGGCATCAAATATCTAATATATCCTAGAATGAATATTCGGAAACTAAGCTGAATTGTTCATCTCCTGTTATGAGGTCAGAATCCTGATCAATGAATGCATCACTGACCATTTTCTGTATAAAAAAGAATGCTCAATTCTTCCTTCCCTGATTGCTGGGTTCCTTGCTAATATCATCAAAGAGAAACAGCTATAACAGAGAGGCCAGAGGATCTGGTCACCCCTGATGTACTGTCTTCCAGAATAATTGGTGTGAACAACAGAATCTCTATCTGCTTGTCTGTCTGTCTGTCTGTCTGTCTGTCTGTCTATCTATCTATCTATCTATCTATCTATCTATCTATCTATCTGTCCCTGACAAGCACACTCACACAGAGACACACTATATATATATATATATATATATATAGTATATATATAGATATAGATATATAGATATAGATATATAGATATATAGATATACACACACACACTCAGACATGTCCAGAGACACCTTGTTCCTTAATATACAATATATATCAAGTAAGATATTATATTAGAATAAGGAATTCAAGAATTATAAGCATAATAACAGCTATTAGGCATTAGAGCTCAAATTTGGAGATTTGTAAACTGAGGCTCAGGTCAGGTCAGTGCTGCCCCTTGGATGACGGCTGTGCAGAAACGGAGAAACTGAAATATCTCGCCAACTGAATGCCTGTCCAGTACTTTTTTCCTCACGCCATACTGTAGGACTGTAAAAGCAAGCTGTCGGCTTTTAAATTTTAAATTATGGTTCAGGAAAAAAATGGAAATAAATTTACTTTTTAGTTTTCGGAATCTCCTTATCTAACATATTCCATTCTGGTGAAAGCTATATAAAGGGAGTTAGGTAAATTTTCGAGGAATGCTTCTGAGCCATTCGAAGTGTTTGAACTGAGAGAATTTGTCTCAGACCTGATGCTCACTAATGCTCCACATTTGACAGATGCTTTAAATTTGTATCAAAAGTTTGGGGAGGGAAAAAAGAAACGGAGGGAGGGGAGTAGGGAATAGGATAGAAAGGAAGAGGAAGCAGCCTGGAATTGGAAGGCTTTCAGGAAAAGTATGTTACACACAATCTATCACCCCAGAAATAACTCACAGAGAGTTATCGAATGCATAGGAAACCACATTCCTTTTTAAACTATATTTTTTAAATCTGTATTTTAATAATTTTGGGTGAACATTAATTTTTTGTGTTTACTTTGCCACATTTGCTTTTTCCTAAGGACACTTTTATCTAATTTTGCCCTCCTGATATTTATATAAAGATGTTGAATAAAGATACAAGTAATATTTTCAATACCGAAATGAAATATTAGCTGAAATCTATTGAACAATGCGTAGTACTTAAAACAGCATAAATAACTATGTGTGGTTTATTAGAGCATTGATTGCTAATAGAACAGATGCTAAGTGTTCTAACCGTAAACGAATGACGGTGTCTTAGTTGTAACGCGCCAACTGGCTGCATTTACCTCATCCATGATAGATATGGGTTTTTATATATTTCAAAATACCATGTTTATAAGATGGAGATGTATACTGTTATATGTCAGCTAAAAAAGTAAAGAGAAATAAGAAAAAAATAAAACTTATACCATGTGCCTCACTTTTTTTTTCTTTTCATAGCCAAGCGTGTATATTTTTTAAGTAAGTAGGGTATTTAAATGTAGGATACTGCTTGGAGATGCTTTGAACGTATGCTTTTGATACGGATACTTTAACATTCAAAAATCAGAGTATTATATAGTAAAAAAAATTCACCTTCGCATTTCAAATTTTCCAAATGTTCTTGAGGGAATTTTTTCCTGCCAGTTTTTATTTTAAAATATAATAAACTTTACTTGTCTTGGGCTTGCCCATATACCTCAGAAGAGTAGACCCACCAGCATTGTTCTAATGTAAATTATTCTAATGTAAATTATTCTAATGCAAATTTTTAAAGCAATAACCAGCATTGACCTTTATAAATGAATCTTGGTCCTATCATGAGTTCTAGCAATACTAATTCCCCAGTTTCCTCAGAAATTATTTTCAATGATGAAAATACATCCATTTCTGTAGTGTTTTAAGTGAAATTTTCAGAGTTTTTTTTCCACGTTTCTCCTCTTAACATGTTCTACAGAATTTTAACTGGATAAGTATGAAATGGAAGCTTCTGGTCATTTTCATAATATTAACTAATTTTGCAGAGAGCCTCATGAGTGCATATTTATTTATCTGTTTTTATTGTTATGTTATTAATGTCCAGACTACAATATTTGTTGAATTCATTAATGCATCAGTGTACATCTGCTCTGGGTTTCTTCCATTCTTGCGTTTGCATAGGGAAATGACATTGGGACACAGCCTGTGACATGTACATACAGTCTTAGAAATATTAAGCAAAAGGCAAGGAAAGTGGTGGTCTTACACACACACACACACACACACACACACACACACACACTATGAGTTCCAGACTCTCATGGAAAACAAACATGGTTCTCTTTTCTTAGAGTCACTTGTGTGGGGATGTGTGAACATGGTCTAACTAAAGCAATGATGCTTTAGTATTTGGAAACTGACACACCTATCATCAGTTAAATTTATCAGAAAAGTCTTCTGAGTCTAAAGATAAACCTTTCTCTATATCTCTCAAGTATCTAGCAATCCATTGCCTAGCTCATTTCTGTCTCCATATCCTTCTGCAGTCTATCACCTACCTCTGTCTCATTTCTATAGTTCTGTATTTCTATATCTATCTGTCTATCATATATCTGACCTCTTTATCTCTATATCATGTATCTATTATCTACCATCTATCTATCTATCTATCTATCTATCTATCTATCTATCTATCTATCTATTGTTTATTTGTCTATCATTTTGTCTCTCTGTCTATTTATCAATCATCTTTATATCTATTTTCTACCTCAAATTGCGTTTGAAAGAGACTGGATGACTTATCGAGTTTATATTTTCAGCATCATAGTTGATAGAAATTCTAAAGAAGAGTCCGTCTTTTGCCACAAGAAAGAAATGGCTTGTTCAAACGACTTAAAAAGCATTGGAGAAAATGAAGAAAAAGGAATCTAACATGCAGTGGTGAGAAATATACTTTATTATATTTATATATACAAAATCTCTCTCTCCTTTCCCCTCTGCGTCTCCCCGATCTCTCTTCCTAAACAATCCTTCAAGACATACATTGTAGCTCTAACTGACAAACTGTGCAGTATTCAAGTAGCAAGTTTCAAGTCATTAACGTACAAGGGACAAATCCAAGTCCCTGAGTTCAGAGTCATGCGATTTCCACTCATGTGCTGAGTGTGGAAACTAATGAAAGGATGTGGGGACTGTTCCACTCGTCCCCACTTTAAGATAACAGACTCGAATTATAATTAGTAATCTGGGTATAAATTATATGACTCAATTCCTTATTAACATTTGTAGTGCTTGGAAGCCCAAACCCACCAAATTATATTTACTTTCTAAATACATCTAAAAAGATAAAATGAATATTTGTAGAATAACATGGTATCTGGTACATATAAATGCTGTGTGATATTTAAATCAAATTATACATCCCTGTCTCTGCAATGACTTGGCCTTCAGCATGTTGTGTAAAACAAAATCGTTAAAAATGATTTCTTTGTAGCACTTCAACATAGAACTAGCCCCATCTTTCTCTGTGGGACTTTTGTCAGACAGTGGCTGTGTAGGGAGACCCTGCCATTTTCTTTATTGTGTAACCACTCAAAATTTGTCCACGCTACAATTCAAAGGCTCCCATCCATACTCAGGCAAGCAGCTCCAAGTGAATGCTTCGGATCACACACAAAAAGAACTCATGAGAGTCGCAGAGGTATTTGTTAAGAAGAAAAAGGATTTTGGTGTTAAAGGGAGATGAGGAATAAAAGGGGCATGGAGCTCAAAACAATCAAATTCATTGTATGTGTATATAGAACTCTCAAGGAATAAAAAGTCAAAAACAAAGGAAATTATTCTAGCATTTGGAAATACACAACATAAAAAAATATTGTTGTCTGTAGTCACCTTCTTTTTTATTTTTTTTTTTTGTTCTTTTTTTCGGAGCTGGGGACCGAACCCAGGGCCTTGCACTTCCTAGGCAAGCGCTCTACCACTGAGCTAAATCCCCAACCCCCTGTAGTCACCTTCTTATGATAACTTGGTATCCAGAGATTCACTCATTTCATGCTTCATTTGCTCTGCTCTTCTTATCCTGTGTCCTCTAATGCCTATCATTCTGCCATCCCCATCCTCTGTGACATGAACTTGACTATATGCCACAGGTGTATTGGATCATGTGATAACTGTTTTCCTGTAGCAGAAATATATATATGTATACACACACACACACACACACACACACACACACACACACATATATATATATAAATAATATGGTATTGGAATGTTTCACAAAAATGTGTAAGGCCCCTCACACTGTCAAACTAAAGCCATTGTATCCATTGCTATCTGTTTTCACAACAGCGAAACAAATAAATGGACTTTCATCATCACCATGGTATAACCATAGCAATGTAACCATCACACCAAACTAGGCAAAATGTTATTAGATAGAGTAACTGAGCTCATGGGTAGAACACTGTGGTATTCAGCATTCAGGATCTTACTGATTAAAACACATTGAAAAATAATGGCGTAATGTCTGAAAGGGGGTGGGTAGCACAAAGGCTTATGGTTTCAAAAGTGGTAGGCAGATAATACTAAAATTATTGATTGATAGATATACATTAAAATCAACCATCACTCTCTTGTCACATCCTAAGACTATTTCCAATTGGCAGAGAACTTAGAAAAGAACGCTACGGAATTTGTAAGACGAATCCAACATATTAAGTAAAGATGATTTTACACTTTCAAACATTCTGTAGACCTACTGTGATGGTGCAGGCCTATGCTCCCAGCACTGAGACGATGGAGACAAATGTAGAATCAGGAGTTGAAGGCAAGCTTGTGGCATAACAAAACTCTTACCTTAAAAACACTCTCTCAAAACATAGTTTGTACCTTCAATCATCATAACTAATAAAAAAAATCTTCTGCAGAAAATACCTTTTGAGACAGAACTTTATATTGGGAGGAAAATTATTTTTCTTAAAGACATTACAGGGCCAAACAAAAGGGTGGGTTAAACTCTTTCTCCTGGAAGGTGTCACCATTCTCAAAAGAACAGATGGTGTGATCTTTGGCATTAAACCCAGTGACCTAGCTCAGCACACAGCCTGCCTCTCGGTCGGTCGTGTGGCTCAGGGAATGAACACGAAGCAGGTGCACAGGTTGGAAATTAAAGGAGCCTGTCCTAATTGCTAAGGCTGGTGGAAGGCATGATTCTTATCTACCAGAAAAGGCCGGGACATCCCACATTGATCAGGCCTGCTCATTCTGTTCTTGCTTTAGGGACAATTAGGGCTACATCAAAGATCTTGAACATGGCCAGCGCTGTACAGCACAGGGCAGGCTCTTTCCAGCTGCTGCTGAAACACTAAGCCAGACTTAGGGATAAATGGCTGTGACCATTATAGTCTTGTGTTTATTCTGGCCTCTTCGTTATTAGTTCTGGATATGGCATATTTATGCCTTAAATTAAGAATGACTTGTTCCCATGTAGTGCCTATCGCTTGAGAATTTCAACGTGCTTTAGGAGAGCTGGGCTGAGTTTATAGCTAGCCTGGAACTCCTGCCAGAGCGCCTCTGATTCCCTCCGGAGCTCTTCAGAGTCTGCTACTATTTCCTTAATGTCACTTCTCACTGGCATCATCTCTGTTGGGATGACAAAGAATCCTACTGTGGCTTGTGAGAAAACATGAATTTGAATTTGGAGCGCTAGCTCTTTAATCCCCCTGCCCTCTGCGAAGTACAGCACTGATGAGTGATACTGCATCCATTTTCGAGAAGGCGCTTCGATGTGTTGCCATTGAAACCATCTCGGCAGAGGTGACTTGCAGGCCTTTGCCTGGCCTCCGCCATATGTTGCTTCCCTGATATAAATTGAAGTGGGAAGAGAACAGAGAGATTTGGATCCCAGAGCTTGTTTGCATGAAATTAAGCCACATTTGTTCCTTTAGGCATTTAAAATGGATAACAATTTTTTTCTTTCTTTCTTTCTTTCTTTCTTTCTTTCTTTCTTTCTTTCTACCTTCCTTCCTTCCTTTTCTCTCTCTCTCTTCCTTTCTTTCTTTCTTTCTTTCTTTCTTACTTTCACCTTGCACAGTGTGGACATATACATACCATAGTTTGAAAAAATTATTTAAATACTAAACATCTAACTCATTGCATAAAGTTTGTTTTTTTTAAATATCTTTTGATTTAGACATGCAAAGTAATAGGAGATCTAATTATGAAGACAGGAAGACCAGAGAAAATGGAAGAGACACAAGAGAGGGTATTCAGGCCGAAGATGATCAAAATATATTTTATATGTGTATAAGTGTCACAATGAAACCAACTACTGTGTATAATTAACATGTGCTAATCCAAATGGCTACAAATAACTTTTAATTTGATTTTTTCTTACTACTTTTATACTCTTGGGTATATTTATACATGTTACCTCTTATTAACATAGAGATTGTTATTATTATTGCTTTTTATTATTATCATTGTTTTGTGCTTATATTCCGGAACAAACACTGTGGGAACTGTACGTAAGGCTGTGCACCAGAGGCTGCATTAGACTGATAGGCGTAGACGGAAATGAGACTATCTTGGCAATCAAAGTATACTTTGACTCTTCATACTCTTCAAAATGCATCACAAATAGAGTTCCATGTGTCATAAAGATTTTCATCTTTGAAAATATTTTCTAATGTAGCCACTCAATATAAATGTGTGTGTGTTCATACACACACAAATAAAAAAAGGAGAGGGAGGGGGGAGGGAGAGAGAGTGAGAGAGCGAGAGCGAGCGAGCGATCGAGAGAGAGAGAGAGAGAGAGAGAGAGAGAGAGAGAGTTATAAAAGAGTATTCTTGGAACTAGAGATAATCAGCACCAAAAACCTGACATTTTTCCACACTTTTCTTGTGTTAAAAACATACCACTTCTGTCAGTTATCACTGGATTTTTTTTAAATGCAGACTTATCCTGTTACTAAAATGGAAATGCCATTAAAGAAACTTTAAAGTAGTTTTTCAAAAATCAACAGGAAGGGGTTTAAAATGCCTATTCATCGATAATATCCCATCACAGGGACAACGTTTGAAAGAGCACAAAATTCTATTTGTTTAAGACTGCCGGATGGCTAATTGCTTTACGAAATCCAGGGACTGGATTCCTTGAGCACCTCATTCTCAGATGCAGAATTTGATGAATTGATTCTGGATGATGGGCCATCATCGTAAGGCCTGACATTTAGACCAGACAAATGAAAGCTGGTGGGAAAAATTGTGTTCGAAAAGCACTGGAAAGTAAGAACTGCCAGGGTCAAAGGGCAAGAGGAAAAAGCTATTTGGCAGTTATCTTGTGTTTACCTTATAAATTTTTTACTAATGTTTGATGCGTTTTAATCTCTGACTGTCTCGTGTAAGGAAGTGTAAGTCAATGTGTAAGCTAATTGCAGTAAGCAAAAGTGGTATTTAATGCACTGGACACTTGCACTATCAAAGTAAGGTATCTCTAATTAGTGTTTGTAACTGATGTGACAGCATTTTATGGAGCACCAAAATAGTTCCTAATTTGTCAAGTGGGGCTGAAGCTTATGGCAGCTTTCTGATCATCTCCCTTGCCATAGCACCTGAAAGCGCCTTCAAAAAGCTTCCTCTCATTGATCTGTAGTCAGATGCTGACTGAAAAGCAGACAACGCTGCCAGAAAGAAGATAGATAGGTTCTGTGCTCGCATGAAAAACACCGCAGCCTTAATGAAAAAGCTTCCTGCATATAACTCATGTGTGTGAACAAACACATCCTCATTGGGGAGTGGGGAGGGCGTTCAATGGGGAGTCCAGTCCTGCAAATTAAGGGAGAATGTATTTGTTGTTGTTGTTGTTGTTTCTGTTCTTTACATACAATTAGGCCTCCATTGAAAATGTCTGGAATGTGAAAACATGCTGTTTTTTGTTGTTGGTGGTTGGTTTTTTGTTTTGTTTGTTTTGTTTTTTGTTTGTTTGTTTTGGTATTATTTTTGTCTCTTCCTAAAGTGAGATGCTTTAGTGCTGAGATTATAATATTTACAAAGTCAGTGAGCTACTACAGCCATGTAAGATAAATTTCATGCTGATAAATTGTTCTTGGGATAAAGAAAGAATTATCCCATAGTAATTTCAGTCTTAAAGGAAAATGTATAGTACAGAATCAAGTCTAACTAGTTTAATGTACTTGTGTGTGTGTGTGTGTATGTGTGTGTGTGTGTGTGTAAGAGGGAGAGAATTTGTTCGTGTATATGTGTATGTGACATATACACATGTTTAGATGCATATGTATGTTTACAAATGTATAGAGGCCAGAAGTTGACATTACACATCTTCCTCTATTGTTCCCCACCTTAGTTTGTTTGTTTGTTTGTTTGCTTCTTTCTTTCTTTCTTTCTTTCTTTCTTTCTTTCTTTCTTTCTTTCTTTCTTCTTGAAACAAGATCTTTCACTGAATCTGGAGCTCACTGACTTGACGAGATGAGCTGGCCGTCCAGCAGCTCTTGCTCTTGATACCCTCCTGTCTCCCCAGCCCCATGCTCACCTTACAGCCATATGCCGCCCTATCTAAGTTTTATCTGTGTCCTGGGATAGAAACTCAGGTCCTCATGCTTGTGCATCAAGCATTTTACTGCCTGAGCCACTTTCCCATCCACACTTACTGCTTTGTGGTAATAAGCTAATATTCCTCTGATATAGCATAAAATGTGTGTATTAGAATTATACTAGAAATTAATTCCATTTTTAAAATTTTATTTTTTGCATATGAATTTTTATGCATGTATGTTTGTGCACCATGTACATGTCTGGTGTCCACGGAAGTCAGAAGCATTGGATCCCAGAGGACAGCAATTGTAGAGTTACGAATGCCATGTGGGTACTGGAAATTAAATCTACATCATCTGAAAACACAGCCAGTACTCTTAACCACTGAACAGTTTTCCTAGCCCACTCTGAATTAGTTTCAATATGCAACATATCCTACTGAACTACTGAAAGTGCATGGTTGTCAATTTGTCAGAGTAATAGAATTTTATTAATTTGTGAGTGTCATAGTATTCAATTATTAAAGATGTCATAATCATCTCCCCAAAGTGCAATTTCAGTGTCAAACTTCAAAAAGGGGAAACAGCATTCTGGAACTATGGGACACAGATCATTGAAAATGGCAATGAACCCAAAGTTAAAGTTACGATAGATTATGATTAATAAAGCCACAGCACATTTTACTACCACCAGACTCAGTAATGGCACACATTAATACTTTAGAAATGCATCTTTAGAATTGTGGGATACTTGTTGTATCTACTAGCTCATGGATCTTGCCAAACAAATTATAACTTGAAATCTATACGGTAGGAAAACTGCCGATATTGTAGCTGACCAAAGCAGGGGATATTAAAATTTACCATGACAAAAAAAGAAAAGTCAACTCTCTTCATAGTCTCTGTTCTCTCCTTGTGCTTTGTTTGCTTTTCTGTTTATTTTTATTCTTAATAAAGATCATTAGCAGTGGTTCCCTGACTCTGTCTTGCTCAAATATTCTCCATCCAATGCCCAAAACTTCTACAACCTGTAGACTTTATCATGTGACGTTCTCCCCTTGTCTGCTACCACCAGTCTCCCAAAGATCAACCCAATTCCCAGGATTTGTTAATGAAATCCTGTAAGGGCCTTAGTGAGTGACCCTTTGTCCTCTTGTATCTCCTTCACATCTGAAATGAATCTAATCATGATATTCTCTTTCATTTAAAACAGCTTTTCACAGGGTGTAAGGAGAAAGCTCTACCATTAAAGTGCTTGCTTTAGATGGTGGAGGAACTTTAGAACCAGAATTTGTGTGTGTATGTGTGTGTGTGTGTGTGTGTGTGTGTGTGTGTGTGAGAGAGAGAGAGAGAGAGAGAGAGAGAGAGAGCACAACCTCTACCTTTCTTATGATAGTTTGAATAAGACATATCCTATGTAGATAATTGATCAATGGATTCGTGGTTGGTGGCACGTGACACTGCACATGCTTAGATGATCCTGGCATTGGGGAGGCTGAAACAAAGGGATCCTTGGGGCTCTCTGGCTAGATTGTCTAATACGTGAGCCTGAGGCTAATGAGAGACTTTGCCTTAAGGAAGGTAGATGTGACTCCTAAGAAAGAATCCTGAATTTGAGGTGTGTTCTCCACATGCACATGCACCTGCATACACACGTGCATTCAAACATATTGGTTCACACATCTATGTACGCAAACTGCTAAACTATTGTTCTCAGGATACTTTCATATTCTTTAAATTGTTAAGATAACCCAAAGTTGTTAAGAGGCTAAATCTACTGAGAGGTTTCATATTATAAACTAAAGGGCAATTATAAAAACATTCATATATTTGTTCATTTAAAATAGGATTTGTAAGCAAATTACATACTGTAGAACAAATAACTTGTGAAAAATGGCATTTTCCAAGTCATGAGATGTTATGTTTCGCATTTTGTCCAGGTTGACAGGTGGATTCTGATATCCTATACTCATTTCTGTACAGAATAATATTGTTACAGATGTTTCATGATTTGAGGCAAGGTTAGAGTCTGAACAGTGTATTGTAATGTTAAAATATTATAAATCAGAATGCATTTAAAATAAATAACATACCAAATACAATAGTCCGGCTCAGGAGGAGGAGGGGGGAGAGGAGGAGGAGGAGGAGAAGGAGAAGGAAGAAGAAGAGGAGGGGGAGGAGGAGGGGGGAGAGGAGGGGGAGGAGGAGGAAGGAGAAGAAGAGGAGGGGGAGGAGGAGGAGAGGGGAGGGGAGGAGGAGGGGGGAGAGGAGGAGGAGGAGGAAACAAAAACAAGTTCAATTTGTGTTGTCCCTATAGTTGCCAGAGCATGGACAAATACCCAGTGGCCACCCACTTAATGAAAACTGAGTGCCTTAAAGAAAATCTTTTAATGGCCTTTTGGATATTCCTTTTTGGTACTCTACTAAAATATGACAAATATTTGTTAAAGTCTGGTTGTTTTGTGGAATCTGAAAACAAAGCAATAAACTTTCCATAGTCTACTAGATCAAAATTCATTGGTGGAATAAATACTTTGAATGGGTCTTTTCCATGACTTAGTGGCGACATGCATAAATTCATTTGAAAAGTTTGCACTCACAGAGCTACACAGCGATTCCAAATGTTGACCCAGTTCACCAAGCGCTATCAAAATACTATATTTTCTCACGTCACTAGCACACACATGAGATGTCTTTCCAAAGAGGAAGCTGTCAAACTCATGATAGTGGACATGTTTCCTAAAATTCACTTGAAATACCTAATTTTATCACTTGCTACAATCAGTACTCAGCGTGAAGTGACAGGCTGTCTTGGTTTAATTATATATATATATATATATATATATATATATATATATATATATGCTGCATTCTGAGTCTGAATAGCTACAGTTTGTCCATGAAAGTTTCTTTCATGTAAAATTGTGTTCTCTGAGTAGATAGATATGTCTGCTTGTACCTCAGTAATTGCAAATAGTCTTCTTTGCAGCAACTGTAGACTTTGTTGGTGCACCAGAATAACATCATTTTCCTTTTCATACAGCCAAAAGCATGTATTAGAATTTTGATATTTAACAGAATCGATCACTTTTATCAGAATATTCGTTGTTATTTGTACTTTGACAATTACACAGATTTCATAATGTGTTCTGTTCACACTCATCCCTCTACCTCTTATCTTCCCACCTGTAGCAAATACTGCTCTCCTGCCACCGAGTTCCCATCCCACTTTCATGTCTTCATGTTTTGCATTTATTTATATGAAGACCACATCCGAGCCTGGGATAATGTCCGGACCATTGTTTTATTTGATAGCGTGGTCTGCATGTTCATGGAACCGTGCAGATGGTTCATTCTTTCCTTTGTAGCTCCTGTAAAACCAGTGAAAAGGGCAGCATAGCCGGTTTCAGAGTAAACCAAGGATGGTTTTGTTGTAGCCATACTTTCAGCAAAAGGAATCCCACTTCAAAGAGGTCAGAATCCTAAAATGGCCATTTAAATATAAAATGCCTTTTCTTTGGTGGTAATTTTATACTAGTTGCAGACACATTAAATAAATCTCCATGTGAGCAAATCTATAGATCGGTCCACTCCAAAAGGGAAAGTGCGTTTTTATAGAAGATGTACCGAGCTCAATCCTCAGCCTTGGCAGTTGGTTTCAATTTTCTGAATTACTGTATCATTGGAATTTGACGAAGATGTGATTTCGTTTACTGGCTTTTCATCCTGCATGCATTAGCAACGTCAGTTGAACTAGGACTTGGCTTCCTTTTCTCAGCTGGTTATTGTCTCTGTTCTGTGTAAGGTGTCACTGAACTTGTGAAGTAGCATTATTTACAAACCACTGGACTTAGCATTGGTGAAACATTTTTAGTTCTTGAAGATTCCAGCTTGTGTGTGTGTGTGTGTGTGTGTGTGTGTGTGTGTGTGTGTGTGTGTGTGTGTGTGTAGTATTCAGTTCATTTGCCTTTAGTCTCTGAATGAATGATTATAAAATATATGGTTGCAGAAGTTCTATTGCATAAGATCCTGCGTGTAAACTATTAAGCATCTATAAAAGCTGAGTGAGAGTCAGCTTCCTATTTCTCTCTCCACCTCCTTCCGTCCATGTCTCTCTACTTCCCTCCTCCATCCCCCTTCTCTCTGTCTGTTGGGTTAGACAATCCTGCTGTGTAGCCCAGGTTGCCCTCCAGCTCTTGTCATCTTCTCTGTCTCTCCAGAGCAGGCATTTCAGGCACATGCCTATACACCACATGTATTTCCTTTTGTATTTACAATGTCATTTGTGTGTGTGTGTGTGTGTGTGTGTGTGTGTGTGTGTGTGTGTGCATGCACATGCCTATGGGTTATAATTGTCTTCCATGATCTAGAGAACTCTTCCTTAACATTGCTCATCAAACTTAAATGTTACAGGAACTACTTCAGGAAGCTAGTTTCTCCTGATTATTTTTTTAAGTTAGCAATTTCTCTTAAAATATAGAAAAATGTATTATAAATTGGCTCATTTTGTTTTACAATGAAACAGTATCCCACTATAAATCAATGACATTTTGAGGGAAATGAATAACTTAGGAAAAAGCTTTAAAATAATATATCACTAGACATGAAAATGTCCTTATTTCTTTTTGCTTCTATGAGTACAAGGAAAACTTGAGAATTCTGGAATTACTTGCTCAGAGATGAGGTCATAAAAAGTTCAGCAGATATAAGTAAAAATAACTAGAAAGAGTTCAATAGAAGTATTGATAACAAACTCAGTTAATCCTTAAAATGTTATACCTTAAGACTATGACCCTAGAAAGTAGAAAATCTGGTGCTAGAGAGCTGGCTTAGCAGTTATGAACGGTCACCGCTCTTGCTAAGCATCCAGTTGGGTTACCAGCCTCCATATCGTGTTACCAGCTCACAATCACCTGTAACTACACTTCATGGATCCACCTCCCTCTTCGGGCCTCTGTAGATACTGCTTTCCATGTTGTATGCATGCATTGATGCAAGACACATAAAATAAAAAAACTTTAAAAATACAGAAAATGCAAGAATTCTCATAGTCATCAAAGAAATAACATCACCATGACTCTTGCAGCTACTGAAAACTTCTACTATAGACTATGAGGGGGGAAAAAAATCCTGAAAATGCAACGACTACTCAGTGGATATCCTGAAGAAAGGGTTGGAAGACTCAGTGACCATAATACTATTTTTTGCATACTAGTGACTTATTGGGGTATATTTTCATAGGGTTAATATTACCATAATATATTTAAATAAACATTTTCACATTCTGCCTCTTAGTTCAGTCCTAGACTATGATACAATCAAGCCTTTGTCTAGAGAGTCCAATTCCATCCTCCTGAGGCATCACGCCCAGGCTTCCCCCTCTGGAGTTCTGTGTATTCCCTTTGCCCATCTCAGTGTCTGTGTAGCCCCAGCTACTTGAGCTATTTGGACTTGCATTTAAAGCGGCCACAGAACCTTGTGTTTGTGCTCACAATTATAGCTAATTTATTATTTTCAGACACCATCTGTGCTTTCCCTCCATGGCAGGTAATGACTCAGTCCATGCGCACTCCCACTTCCCCCACCGTCCTCGACAGTTCAGACTCCTCTAACCATTTTTAGTTAAAACAATGGTGTTTACATGATTCTGATTATGTAAATATTGCTCATAACAGAGAAAAGTCACGTAGTAAGAATTCACTTTCCTTCCTTTTAATATTTCTTATAATTGCCTAAATCTCTTCATTTTGTGCGTTTACTGTATTCAAATATCCATTTAAATATTTAAAATTTTATCTATTATATATTTCTCAGTTATTGTTTCCAACAAAATTTCTAAAACTCCTTAACAAAAATTTTACATTTTGCTCAAACTATAGTTTTCTTACATTTTCCTTATGTCAATGACTCTTCTGACATCCAGAATTCCCTTCACTTTTACCTTACTTTGAACTGCCGCTTCATGAATTCCCTAAGTGCATATTCTAGATCAACTAGAATCTTAACAGTTACATGTATACACACCATTGCTCTCTAAGAAAAAGAGTAGGAGAGATAAACACACTGAGTGCTTGCATGTCATAAAAACTACCTTATTTCTAGGCAGGTCCTGTTGTTTACCTGGAGACTAGGAGGGTAGGGTACTAGAGATGACTCATTCTGTTATGCCCGAGTAGTTCCATGGATTCCTTTGTCAGCCTGAATTTTTTCTCTATTCTTGATGTCTCCTGTCCCTAGGATCTATACACATTTCCTTCAGTTTATCTATAGTATCTCCCCTTTCCATTCTGTGGGCATACGATTGCTGGGAAGAATGCTTATCATGCATTAGGAAATTAGAGGGAAATTGGCCATAGGATGCCCCCACCCTGTTTTATAAGATGCTTATGCTTCCCCATTCAAGAGTTGAACCTTAATCCCACTCTGATACTCCTAAACCCAGGGCTTTCAGAAATCTAGAGCACAATCCTCTTCTCACATGGCTTGGCTCCACAGCTAGATCACAAACAATACTTATTCAGTCATGTATTTTCTGTCTTCTAATAATTTTTTGGATGAATTTTGCCTGTCTTTGAGAGTTTAAATTTAGTTGTAAATTTTCTTTTCAGTTTTGAATCCAGAGAAAGAGAAAAAAAATCAGCTGGCTGTTTTATCTTCTTTTCCTAAAAGATTCTTTAGTCTTAAAAATAATTTCAGGGATGGCAAGATGTCTGTGTGGGTAAAGGAAACTGCCTGGAAAGACAGGATGATGACTTGAATTCAGTCCCTAGGCTCTGCATAGTAAAAGAAGAGGGGCAACTGAGCCTCACACACTAACACAAATGTAATAAAAAATTTTTTAAAAAGTATACACTCACACATGGACTTTCTTGCTTGTGTTCTACAAAGGGGTTTTCTAGGATGAAATGCTTCGCCAATCAGAAGAGTCCATCACTAGCAAACAGCTTCCCCCAGTGTGATAGGATAATTCTTTTATCCATCCTTCAAACCAGGAAGACATTGTCATGACTCTCCCGTGCATTCCAGTATTGCTCATGGATATATTTTGGTTGGATTCAGAGAGAAAATATGAGATATTCAACCTAATAATTAGTTTTAGGAACTTATCTCTTTAGTAGATACTTCTTTTTTTAAATCAGTAAGGCACAGCAACTAGGTAAGGCAAACACCCTAGGAAAGGACCTGGCCAACCTCATCTCTATGATAGATACATTTCCTTCAGTGTCTTTCTGGATGTTCACATAAATGTGTTTCATAAATATTCATGTATTTTAAAAATAGATTCTAAATTTTGGTATTACAGAGAAACGAGTAGCTTGTAGGTAACTAATAGCTGGATTTAAGGCTCAGTCATGAGAAGGAAATTCATGCCCCATACTAGAAACCTAGCCTAGTACTAGTTAGAGGTGTCATTGACCCTGGAAAAGGACATATAACCCACAGTTAAGTGTTCTCACTCTTCGCAAATGATGCTTTTTATTTTTTAAGCAGTGAGCTGTCATTAAAGCAGCTCACACCTGAAAATGTAGGTCTTGCAATGCTACTGGCTGCCCAGTAGCCAAGCCCAACTGATAGACACACAACACAACTCCTAAACTGAGAGAGCTCAAGAACCACCTAGAAGAGAGAGTGGAAAGATTGTAATAGCCAGAGGACCAGAACATCTGCTGTAAGATAGTGTACTCTTATATATGACAGGTCATCTGGGTCTGTGATGTCATGACAGTATGATCAATCAAGGCTCCACACATAGAAAAAGAGTTACAGGAAATCAGTAGTTGTTGGAAGAGAAAAAAAATTAGTTATTTCCATGGAGGAGACCCTGATAATTTATCTAAGGCCAAGTTATGATTGAGACCCCCATCTGTGTGTGTGTGTGTGTGTGTATTTGTTGTGTGTAATAATAATTAAAGTGGTCATGAATTTGAGAGTAGAACTATATGGAAAGAGTGGACCAGGGAGATGGAGTAGAAATGATGTAAGCACAATGCTCATGTACAAAATTCTCCAAAAGCCTACTGCTAAAATCCCAAGAAATGCAATCAAATCTGTGCTTGGATTTTACTAGCTTGGCAGAGCCTTAGAATGGAAGTAAGCAAATAGATCTTTTTGAGGGAAACAATAGAAAAAAAACCAAGGGCAGCAAAACTAGTTCTTTTGGCCGAGCTACTGATTGTGTGTGTGTGTGTGTGTGTGTGTGTGTGTGTGTGTGTGAGAGTGAGAGAGAGAGGGAGAGAGGAGGGGAGAAGGAGGGAGGGAGGGAGGAGGAGGAAGAGAAGAAGAAGGAGGAGGAGGAAGAGGAGGAGAAGAAGAAGAAGAAGAAGAAGAAGAAGAAGAAGAAGAAGAAGAAGAAGAAGAAGAAGAAGAAGAAGAAGAAGAAGAAGAAGAAGAAGAAGAAGAAGCGGCAGCAGCAGCTGGAAAATGATTATTGCTTCTCTTGAACAGTGTGACCAATGGTGACATGAGACAGTGATAATAACAATAATAACAAGAATACATATTACTTACTTTATTGTGCATGCTATTTATTCTGCTTGTTTCCCCACAGTAACTCTAGGGCACAGCTGTTACTAGTGTACCCTCACTTTTCTTTCCTCCTTTTCTCCTCTTCTCTTCTCCTGCTTCAGTTTCCCTGTTCTCTTGCTAACAGCTAGGCACCCTGATGGCCTTGAGATGTCTGTCCTCTTGAGGCATCTCTGCAGAGGGACGGAGATCATGAGCATGCACTATTACATCCATCTGTGCCCTTCTTTTCCTTTCTACCCATAGCCTGATTTAGAACCTGGCCTTGAACTTGCAGCAGTTCTCCTGCCTCTGCTAGAATTGTATGAATAAACCATCACACTCAGAATCATTTGAGAGATTTTTTCATACGCTTTACACATCACAACTAGAGTAGGATTAAACTACAGAATACTGCCTGTGGAGTTCAGAGTCATGGTTGTTGCACCAAAGCTAAAAGAAACTGGAGGTTACATTTCTGATAATCATTTCTAAGGCAGGTCAAGATCTGCTACCCCTCTCATTTGAAGTTCCCTGTTCTAGCAAAGGATCAACTCAAGCTAAGTCCATCAAACAATTCAGTCCTTTGCTTCCGTGTCCCTTTCACTCACCATGGCTGATTTTCTTTTCCCCAAAAGGAGCCAAATTTCAAGACATTGAGATCTCTTCCCATTCTTTTGTCCTTTTCTGAAATTGTACTTTATTCTTACTTAAGAACTAATTTCCATTGATAGAGCCAATGCTTGAATATTCATCAAATTATATCAACACTTAAAAATTGCATGGATCCTACTAAAAGATCCAAAAAATGAAATATGATGTAGAATCCTTCTACTTCCACAATCTCAAAATTTAAAAAGTAGAGGCTGGAAAGATGCGTCACGCCAGCCTGGGATATGGAAAACAGTTTTTAAAAACACTACTACTACTACTACTACTACTACTACTACTACTACTACTACTACCACTACCATTAATAATAATAATAATAATAATAATAATAATAACAATTACAATAATAATATATTTTCCTTTTTATTGGTTGCCATATCAACTAGGATATCACTCATGTCCTTAAGCAGACTATTATATGTCAGGACCTCATAAGTTATAACCATATGCTTGTTCAAGAATAATAACTAAATGAATCTATATGAAGTGTGAGCTGACAAAGTGTAAGCTTCTTTTCACAATGATAATTCTATTAGCACATCCTCAACCATAAGGATAAGTGGTGGTGGTTATGGTTCGGTAGTAGACCCTTTCCCATTGGTGCACACGCCTGCGTTCAATCTCTATGACCGCAAGAACATGAAAAGCAACAGTAATTCCTTAATATTACTGAGTAGCCATTTAGTTAATCAGCCCCTTTAACCCTTACCTTCCACTTAGCATCATTCTGTGACCTCACACCCACACTAGGAAGTCTCCTCTACCATTGTGTCTGTGAGAACTTACCTTTCCCCTCGCTTATAAGACTCATCCCAACCATTAGCGCACACTGCTTTGAGAACTGTGTCCTCTATTTTGGGGTGTTGGTGATTTGTCTTTGGGAGATACGTCTGATGTTTCCCTCCCACCAAGATGAAAGGTCCCAGAGTCAAAGAGACATGATATTGCTAGCTTCTCCCCTTTCTGCAAAAATATGGTCCAGGAATTAGGACCACCATCTCTTTGTCCAAAAGGCACTGAGCTTAATTTTGAACTAAACTGATCTCTGCTTTGAGAAGATCCATTTCTGGTTTCTGAGATGACTCTTAAACCTGAAACCAAACAGTAAGAAAATGAATATTTGCAAGGGATGGATTTAATGAATCTATGAGTGAGGACCCCACTATTTACATAGAAGCACAAAGAGTAGATGAAGACAAAGATGGAAAGAAATAGAGTTTTGTAGACTCGTTTTGTGTTGTTTTCCCCCTGGGACATGCAACAGCTAGACAATAAATTTCTCTTTTATGTGCCCCCTTTCCTGAAACAGGCACCTTCCTTCTTGTTCTGAGCCTGCATTGTAAGGCTTTGTTCTCCCCTAACAAATTCTATGAGAATCTTATTTCGTCTTTCTGTCCTATGCAGAGGAGATTCTCACAGAGATATTTGCATTTAGTTGAACTATCTGAGCACCAAAAAAGCATTTGCTCCCTATACCTTTAGCTATGTGTATCTCCCTTCGCGTCTCACAAGTAACACTGAACCAACTCACTCACAATGGGACATGCTACCACCGTCTCCAAAGCTGGTTTTCTCACTAATTGAATAAGCAAAAGAATGAATGGCAAGATTACAGGCTGCTTGTAAATTAAGACTTTGGATAAAGTAAGCTTTTGGCATTTGTAGCTGTGTGATTTGGAACAAATTTCTTAACCTATCAGAAACTCGGTTACCTCATTGCTAAATGACAGTTGATATGAAGATTAAACGTGCCAGTGAGGCTTAAGTGATGGATGTGCCTTGCCTAGTGAAATGAATAAAAGAGAGAGAAAGTTATAATAATTTCAGTGTGTTGGGGTCTATGAGAGTAGAATTGTTAATTGTATGACAGCTGGGAACTCAGCACCTCAAGTTTGATCAAAAATTACTCAAAAAAAAAAAAAACATAACAGGGCGTTTTGTTGGGTGGATCCTGTGAGGCTGGTACATTTCAAACAATTGTCTTATTTACTGAAGCTTAAACCTCTAGTCTAGTCTAATTTTAAACTAAAATCATTAATGACTAAAAAACAAGATAGGTGAACATTAGTAATAACATGCCATCAATAAGAAGATTAAGATAAAACCGATAATAAAAGTGTCTCCAAAATCAATCAGAGACACGTTGATGGATGCTTTCTAATCTCAGAGTAGCTAGGGTTGGCTGCAAATTAATAGCTTCAGACAGACTTAGGCTATGGTCAGTAGCAGGAGAGAAGCTGTTTCACAAGGCCTGCGGAAGTTACTTGCAAAGAGACCTCTGCGAATCAGATGGCCCTTAGCTGTGTTTTTAAGGGATTCTGTGCACATGCTAAGGTTCCAGCATCCTATCCACAAACACAGCAATCATGGGGAGTCACCCTCCCATCACATCCAAAACACAATGGGTGTAGTCTCATCTCTAAAATCTTAGGTCATGTTTGAGTTTGTTTTACACATTCAAAGGAACCTTCTTTGGTATTTCTCTTCACCTCTGCCGAGCTTCTACTTTAATAAACATTATGTCGGGGCATTTTAATTCTTATGGCTACTCTTTGTATTGACAATTTACTTTTATTATTTTAATTATCTCTATGTGTGGGAGTGGTACGTGCACATGAATGCAAGTACCCACAGAGGTCAGAGATTCCCCTTGGAGCTATGATTACAATCAGTTATAAACCACCTGATGTGGGTGCTGGAAATCGAACTCAGGTCAGCAGGAAGAGCAATGTGTGCTCTTAACCACTGAGCTATCTCTCCAGCGCCCTCTTACGGGTAGCAGGGTCAGAATTAAAACGTGAACTATTTAATTTCCACTAGATATACCCAGACTGGTTCTTACTGTAGACTGCATGGTGGCTTCCAAGTGAGTGGTGAGAGAATGGTGGTGGAAATGCATTGGCACTACTGGCATTCTGTTGATCTTGATAATAGTAACTTCTGAAATGCATTCAGAATGCATTTGTCAGGGCCTCCAGGAACTGAGAAGGCATACATGCCCTGCTTTTGCTAGCTTGTTTGAGGGGCCGGGCAGGCAGAAATGAGGAAATTGCAACTTTTCCTGTAAATCCACATTGTCGGCCACCTTAAAGCAAGTGTACCGAGCTCTCCAGGTTTTTGTGAAGGGATCATCCGCTTTAGCAAGACCTGATGCCTTTTGCAGAGGGCCTTGGTCAGCACAGGTGTACTCTTCTCCTGAGATCACAGACACTGGGCTTGGGCTGTAGATTTCACATCAAATTATTTTCTAAAATCACCCATTGTCATCATTTTCAGAAAGAAATAGATTATCTTGGACTTTACCTTATGTCCTCTAAATTGGCATGTTCCTTGAGGCTTACAGTCTAGGTATTTCACAAATAAGTGTGGATGGGACTTTCAGTCAGCTGTGTCAGGAATAAGGCTCACAGTGTGCCTGTAGCTTATGACCTCTGGGTCTCGATGTAACACGGCTATCGGTCCAGTTCCTTGGCCTAGTGGTTTAGAAAGGAAGTTGATCAGGCTAACATTGACGTGTTTGTGATCAGCTTCAGCCTGTGAGAGATAAAAGCACCTTTCTCCAGGTCCTGTCAGTTCCTCTCCAAATGCCTCAGGGCAAAGCTCTAAGGGAAACAAGGAATCATTAGGTCAAGGGTTGGCTTCCCCATTCAATTAATTCTGCTATTTCACACCATGGACAGTAAATAATGCAGGATAGATATAGATATAGATATAGATATAGATAGATAGATAGATAGATAGATAGATAGATAGATAGATAGATTTCCATTTTAAAAAGAAAAGGCACCTTAGATAAATAGAACCCAAAATACTTTTATTCTTAACATAACTGTGGTAGGAATGTACTCTTCATCTTTGAGGCTTGTGAAAAATAGTTGTGAATTGTGTCTCCCAGGTCATGTAGCTGCGACCATTCTTTCTAAGTTATAGATACAGAGAACAGCGCTTTATACTTTCTAACTACTTACCATCTGGTGACAAATTCTTCCTGAAATGCCTTCCACCCATCCATATTTTAATGTCTTTTTTTTTTCTTTCAATCATGTGTAATACCTCAGCCAAATATATTGGTTTATCAGTTATTTTCCCAGTTTCTCTAGGAGGCATTTGTTGTATGAATATTCATTCTTCTCTCTAGGCCTCCTTCTCGCTCTGATGACAGCTCCGGAGTCGCTGAAGCACTCGGCCTCTGTTTTATAGGCAGCTCCAAAGCTTCCTGGACTGTGGCTCCTCGGTAGAGCCACCTTCCCTTTGTGAGACTCCCGAAGGCTCAATCTATTGCTATTTCTCTAGGAACAAACTGGAACAAGCATGCCAACCCAGTCTGACTATAGAAAACTGATAGCTGTAATGCAGAGAGAAATAATAAATAAAACCATATATGTGTGTGTACATGTATGCATGAAATGTGCATATATGTATATGTTATATATGTGTATGTTTATATATATGTATATATATAATATATATATGTGTGTATGTATGTTATATATATATATGTATATGTATAGCTGCATTTACCCCTGAGTTCATAAATACATGAACTGTAACCACTGCAAATAAGAATTTAAATCAAAGAAACAGTTTTTTTTTTACAACCCATGTATACAATTACTGCCTCATATTTGCAGGCACAGGGTCAAGGCACAATTGTAAAGATAATTTCAGCTTTTGGTTTCAGCCACCAGCCACCTGCTACCATTTCAGAGCGGAGCCGGGAGCTGTGCGGTGGCCAACTGCGGCTGCGTGGTTCCGTGGCAGGTTGTGGGGCTCTGGGTACATAATGAGGCACAAGCGTAAGCCTCGGCTCTGCAGTTTGCTGCTGAGCTGCCTGCCAGTCACTCATCAATCCTCTAGGTCTCGTTTTTTTAAGGACAAGTGGATGAATTAAAGGAAACATTTAAATAGCTTCTTTTTTTTTTCTTAAAAAAATAAGAGTCGCTAACACAAATAAGCGAAGTTGGCAGTATATTAGAATTGGCATCAAGCACACTTCATTTTAAGGTTTACACCTGACAAAGCTTTCATTCTTCTTTCTTCAGTTAAAAGTATTTCAAATGAAAAAACCTCAGTCTGTGTTTCCACGTTTTTGTTTTTTTTTTTAAGTGTGATCTCTATTGATTCCCTTACCCTTGCTTTTATTCTGTTAGCATTTCTGGAACACGTATTGCATGTTTCCTTCCCATCAGAGTGAATGGGATACAGGTTCAGGGCTGTTCAAACATGGGTGAAGCCACTGTCATCCCAAGGACTTTTTGTCCTTTTCATCTTCTCAGAGGTAGAGAATCAAGGTGACTCCTGCTCTTTTGGGTCCCTTGCAGTAGTCAGGGCTTTTTCTTTCACTGTTTAAACTGTGTGTTAGAAAAAAATGTTAAAAGTATAATATTAGGATCGGCAATATGGTTAGTAAAAGGTTTCTAAATTCAGCTGTATGAATGTGAGTCATCAGAAAGGGGGAAATGCCAATTAGCGAACAGAAGCTCTTGCTCATACACGAGCCTCACTCCTGAATGTTTGTGTTTATTAAAAAGAAATCCAAACATCTAATTTTAGTTTCTAGGGAAAAATAAAACGAGAACTTAACTTTAAAGTGGGTCAAATTTTCTGAGTTGTAAAGAGAGGGAAAAAAAATTACACTTCCATAAGCAATGCTTTCAAGACTCGAGGGGATTAAAACAAACTCGTATAGAAGGAGCATGTAAATTAACAAATGGGAATCAAAAAGATGTGTGTCACAGTGCTTGTGGATGCTTCCTTGGTTTGGTTTTTCTCCTCGCATATATTGACCCACATTGCAGTAGATTCTAGTGACTAGAGCTCTAAAGAGGTAAATTCAAATCTGGAGAGAGACAGAACAGAAAGAGTAAATACAAGAAAGAAATAGAAGACTGGATTTCAGACTCTTGTGAGAAGAGAGGGAGGGGAGCTGGTCTCCAGTGTCAGGAACATGGGTATCCTGAGTCTGTATACTTTCCTCCATCTCACAATGGCCTCCAAAGGAAGCAGACCTGCAAATTAGTTTTTCCTCATCCGTTCCAAAGCCTTCACTCTGGAAGCAGCTTCGCCTGGTCTTTCTCTTCTCTGCCAACTCTTTCTCCACACCCTGGATCAAAACACAACGAAGGCTTTATGTCTTTAACATAATTAGGATGGGGAAAAAAACTAACCTCAATTGCCTCTTTCTGATTGTGACTATTGATCTACTGAACTAAAGAGAAAGGAACAAAAAAAAAAATCTGTGTGTCTGACAGAATACTACACACTTTTTTTTACATATGTTTCTACTGTGATAGAAATTGCCATTTGCCCAAGTACTTTTTATATAAATGCCCTCAAATTTCTAAGATGGTACAGTATGTTCCACCCACTTCTGGGACAGATGGAGGAGACATTTGGAATTGTAAAATGCCTGTATGGAGAGCAGAGCCTTCTAACGTCGTAGTTTTACCTCGAGATAATATAGTTTTCTCTACCCCAAGAAGGTTCTGAAAAAATGAATCAATTTTTATTGAGCTCCCCAATGCTCTTGTCCCTCTTTATTTAAAAGTGTCCCTGCACTTTCAATGTGCTTTGGTCCCAGGGTACTTTCTGTGGAGTGCTAATAATGTCTTCCTTGATGTCACTTAGAGACCTCATTTTGTCTCAAATCTGTCTTCAACCTTGTTATTCTCTTAACATAGCCAACACTTCTCACTGTCTGAAGATGTTTGCACTGGAGTCTCAGCTTTACTCCAAACAAAACATGTCAAGATAAATTGACTGTGCTCCTGACTATTCATACCAGATAGAACCTTACTGCCTTTGTCTCCTTCCTATGTCAATTAACCAATGCCATGCATGTGCACAATAAATGCTTATTCATAATTTGTAAATAATTATATCTTGGTCACTGCTAGTACATCTTAATTATTATATTCACACATACCAATCATCTATGCATGTATATACTGTAATTTAAATTAAAAATATTTTCTTCTGGTTTACAATATCCAACCAATTTCCAAACCATGCATACAGCCCCTTATCGCATGCTTGTGGTTACCACTATAGTTAAGGCTGTTATCATTTCAGATCAGCACTGTCAATGTGATTTTCCAGATTCTAAATACCCAGTAATATCTTTTCAGAGTAATCCAACATAAAGTTATCCTCCTCCATTGTTGTAGTCAACAATCCTCCCATGTTTATAGGAAAAATTCAAACACCTTGTTAGTATATGGAATCTGCCCTTTTCCTCTTCTACATCTTCTAAAATTCTTCATGTCCAACTGCAAGTGATAGTCACTTAGGAGACTGGAAGAAGCCTTTATGTAGGAGTTATAGACACTAGATTATAGTGTTCACTGGGCCTTAAATTTCTTTGTAATCATTTAAAAACAATGCAACCTCTGTGAAACTCAGACTTATGAGGGATAGGAGTTAAAACAATGAGTATGGTGCATGACACTGTACTGGCCTCAAACTTTCCGTATCACCAGCTCTAGCATTCTACTCATTCTTTCAAAACTCGATCACATCTGTGTTTACAAGATGCACATCCTACAACACACAACCAAACAATTCCCCTACTGGAAATTACTTTCTTCATTTATTTCCCATTTGTGTAATAGCCTCGTTCAGGGTCTCTGTCCCATATACCTGTGTGGGAAGCTTTCTACATTATTACACGATATTCTATAATACTTAACTTTGTCATCACTGATTTTCAATCTCTGTGTCTAATACACACAACAGATAATGTTCAGCATATTTCTCACTGCATGTAATTTCTGCTCACTAATGGTCTGGCTACTTCTTAGTACATTGTGACTGCCACTTTTTGAGATTGTTGTTGTGTTAATTAACATTCCTATCATCTATGGCAGACCCAGATGATTAAATATATCAGTCAATGAATTTCTCAATTGCCAAGTTAACTTCTGTTCATTCCCAACAATCTTGATCATATTTTTGGTTCATCATAATCCTCTATCCAGTTTAATATGTTTTATGGTCTTTCAGATGGGGCGAACTCTCCATAGGCAGTAGAAATCCAAGAAGGCTGACATGGGCAATTCTATGCTAAGGAAGCAATTTGAAGTTATCTGGTGGTTCAGGCTCTTGCCTCAGACCAGCATTTCTTGTCTTGTGTAGGGAGACACACCACAGTCATCGTCCCCATACTAGGTTATAGGATCCTACTCCCAATTGGTTCCATTGCTTAAAGCAGAGTAGGATAAAATAAAAAATACCTGGTGCTACAGAACATCACTTGTAGGAGCTCCAAGCTCCACAAGACTTTGACAATCAATAATTCCTGGCCTTTTAAAATTTATAAATGGTAGATTCCATTCACAGCAAAAAAAAAAAAAACCCAAAAAACAAAAAAAAAAAAAAACAAACAAAAAAACCAACCAAACAAAAAAACCCAAACACTGTAGAATGTTTTTTGTTTTTTTGTTTTTGTTTTCTTTTTTTTAACAATTAGTACTTGATCATGATTCAACATCATGTGGGACATCCTAGTTAATCAAGTAAGACAAGAAAAATAAATACAAGACATGTGTATTGGAAATGGAGCCATGAAATAATTGTCACACACATGAGACCTTGTTACTTTTATACAAAAGTTTGAAAAATACATGACCAAAACGATCTCAAGGACATATACAAAATGAGTTCACAAACATCAATCACTTTCTTACCTTCCAGAAAAGGGAAAATCAAATTTGAAAATAAAAGTGGAATACTATTTCTATTAGCTGTCTAAAATGCGTAGACATCAATACAATAATATACACGGAGATATATATCAGAAAAGCGCAGGGGTCTGATTTGATTGAAATACGATAAATTGTCCGTTAGTGGGAGAATATCCCCATGTCCATGGGATGTGCGTTTTGGTGTTTTCGTAATGTCTGATCCTTGTAATTTCATCCTTGGGTTCAATGTCATCCCAGTAAAAAAAAATTAGACATTTATTTTGTGGATACAAAAAAACATATTCTCAATCTTAGATAAGTAAGTTAGGGACCCATTTGTCAGCAAAATACCAAGGGAAGCCAAATTGGATGGAAGGAGCTACTGACGCCTAAAGCTACGTCAGACACTCTGAAATCAAACATGATGAAACACTGTGTAATAAATAGGTAAATGGAGGAGAAGAGAAAAACCACAAATTTATAAGTGCTCACCCAAACTGGGAAGCAAGCATGATATTGTTCTTCCATATGTGAATGAATACATGGGGCACAACAGGCAGTGGAATATTATCTAGTGCAAAAGTAAAACAGAAATAAGCTGTGCAATCAAGAAAAGCAATGGAAGAAACCTCACAGAGCACGGCTAAGCCAAAGAAACAGATCTAAAATGTCCATCCAATGGACAATTCCAACTTTATAGTGAAGATGTTTATTTGCTGCTACAATGGCAGTCAGGTGATAAAAATCATAGAATAGATGACATCAAGAGATGACTTTAATGCAAATTATGAGTATTAAATAATTATGCTGGCTGACTGTCCTCATCATTTATAACAAGTATGTTTGATAATGGTCGTATTATGCCTGACAGGGTCAGAGATTGCCCACTGAACCAAGTAGGGTGTCAGGGTCCTTAAAACTGAAGTTACAAAGAGTTAAACCATCTGCTGTGGGCGCAGAGCATCAAACCCAGGTCCACTGGAAGAGCAGTATATGCTCTTAACTGCTGAGCCATCTCCCCATCCCTGGAACTTTTTATTTTAAAAAGTTTATAGAATATGGAAACATCCAATTTTTCCTTTGCTGTCACAGAAAATTTGGAACAATCATAATTTTGCACTGAGTAAAGCCACACTCACATTTCGGGTTTTTTTTTTTCTCCTTCTTGCAAGCTGCTAAAAACCATGCTAAATATGTTTTGTTCTAATTTTTAATTTAGCATTATGTCATAAGTAGCTTATCCATATTCACATTTTTATTAAAATTTATAATTTTAATAACACGTTTTGGAGGAGGATATGCCATTCTTGGAAATAACCTCGAATGCGTTGGCACATGGCAAGGTTCCTGGACAGCACATCCATGGCTCTAGGATCAGCAATAGATAAATGGGATCTCTTGAAACTGAAAAGCTTCTGTAAGGCAATGGTCACTCTCAATAGGTTGTACTTGGTGGCAACCTACACATTGGGGAAAAATATATAAAGACTTCAAAAACAAAATCCCATACAGGGCTAATATCCAAAATATATAAAGAACTGAACATGTTAGGGTCCAAAAAAACCAAAATAAAAATTAAAAATTTTTATTAAAAATGGGGTATAGAGCTGAAGAGAAAATTCTCAACAGAAAAGTCCTGAATGACTGAGAAGTACTTAAAGTTCAAGACTCTCTTTTCTACTTTCTCTTCAATTACATTCAGTGTATCTGCTTTTATGTTGAAATCTTTGATACACTTGGACTTGAGCTTTGTGCAAGGTGACAAATGTGGGTTCATTTTCATTTCTCTACATGATAGCCAGAAACTGAAAGCAAACCAGAAGTCCCGCAACTGAAGAATAGATACAGAAAATGTGCTTCATTTACACAATGGAATACTATGAGCTATTAAAATTAAGGACGTCATAAATTTTGCAGGCAAATGGATGGAACTAGAAAATATCATCCTGAATGAGATAACCCAGACCCAAAAGGACATGCATGGTATGTATTCCCTGGTAAGTGGATATTAGTCAAACAGTTTAGATGCACCCCCATAGACCCTAAAAAGTTAAACAGAAAGGAAAACCAAGTGAGGATGCTTCAATCCCACTTAGAAGGGGGGACAAAATAATTGCTTGTGGGAGGCAAAGGGAGGGAGAGACCTAGGTGGAAGAGAGGGGGTGGGGAGGAAGGCGAGAAGGCCAGAGGGCCTGGAGAGTAAATAGAAATATGCAGCTGCTGGCATGAAGGATAGGGGGAACCTTTAGAAAATCGCAGAGACCTGGAATGGGAGATGCTCTCAGGACTCAATACGCATTACTAGCAGTGGGGAAATGGAACCTGAAGAGACCATTTCCAATAGTTAGACAAGGACCCTAGTGGAGGTATGGGGACAACAATCCACTTCAAACTTTTCCATCTCAAATTGTTTCCACCTACTCATCAGGGAAATACAAATCAAAACAACCCTGAGATTCTACCTCACCATTCAGAATGGCTAAGATCAAAAACTCAGGTGACTGCAGATGCTGACGAGGATGTGGGGAAATAGGAACACTCCTCCATTGTTGGTGGGATTGCAAGCTGGTACAACCACTTTGGAAATCAGTCTGGCAGATCCTCAGAAAATTGGACCCAACTATACCACTCCTGGGCATATACCCAAAATTGCATCAACATATAAAAGGACACATGCCCTACTATCTTCATAGCAGCCTTATTTATAAGAGTCCATATTTCCTTCAACAGAAAAATGGATACAGAAAATGTGGTACATTTACACAATGGAATACTACTCAGCTATTAAAAAACACTAACTTCATGAAATTCTTAGGCAAATGGATGGAACTAGAAAATATCATCCTGAGTGAGGTAACCCAGTCACAAAAGAACACACATGGTATGCACTCACTGATACGTGGATATTAGCACAAAAGCTTAGAAGATCTAAGAAAAAAATCATAAATCATATGAAATTCAAGAAGAAGGAAGATCAAAATGTGGATGCTTCATTCCTTCTTAGAAGGGAGAATAAAATACTCATGGGAGGAAATACAGTAACAAAGAGTGGACCCAGACTGAAGAAAAGGCCATCCAGAGACTGCCTCACCTGGGGATCAATCCCATAAATAGCCAACAAACCCAGTCACTATTGCTGATGCCAAGAAGTGCTTGCTTACAGGAGCCAGATATGGTTGTCTCCTGAGAGGCTCAGCCAGAGCCCTATTGATACAGATCAGGATGGTTGTAGCTAACATTGGACTGAACAGGGGACTCCAATGGAGGAGTTAGAGAAAAGACTGTAGGAGCTGAAGGGGGTTGCAACCCCATAGGAAGAACAACAATATCAACCAACCAGACCCCACCAGATCTCTCAGGGACTAAACCACCAACCAATGAGTACACATAGAGGGATGAATGACACCAGCCACATATGTAGCAGAGGATGGCATTGTCCAGCAACAATAGGAGGAAAAGCTCTTGGTCCTGTGAAGGGAAATGCCAGGGCATTGAGGTTGGAATGGATGGGTGGGAGTGGGCACATCCTCATAGAAGTAGGGGAAGGGAGTATGGGAGAGAGGGCAAAGGGGATAACATTTAAAATGTAAATACATAAAATATCCAAGAAAAATAAAATTTTGAAAAATATCCAAGAAATACATGGACAAAAATGGATCAGAGACTAAAGGAAAGGCCATCCAGAGAACAATCCAACTTTGAATCTATTCCATGAATCAGCACCCAATTGTGACACTATTACTGATGCCATGTTGTGCTTACAGACAAGCCTAACATGGCTTTTCCCTGAGAGGTTCTACCAGCAGCTGATTGAGACAGATGCAGGTACCCACAGCAAACCACTGGACTGAGATCAGGGACCCTCATGGACGAATTAGGGGAAGAATTAAAGGAATTAAGGGGATGAAAACCCCATAGGAAAACCAACAGTGTCAACTAACCTGGACCCCTGAGAGCTCACAGAGACTAAGTCACCAACCAAACAGCATACACAGGATGGTCCGAGGCTCCTGGAACATATGTAACAGAGGACTACCACGTCTGGCCTAATTCTATAGAGACTTGATGCCCCAGGAAGGGGTGGTATGTGGGGGATTACCCTCTCAGAGGCAAAGGGGAGGGGGGATGAGGAAAAGAATTCTGTTAGGGGTGGCCGTGAGAGGGTCAACATTTGAGATGTAAATAAATAAAATAATTATTAATAAAAAGATGATGCCATATGCCTCGAGAATGGTTCCTAGTTTTATTAGAATTGAGATTAAATTATCTTCTTCCAGGAGAAACCAACCTGGTTGTTTGACCAAAGCTCACTCGATTCAAGGACTTCACATACATTCAGGGCTTTGTATGTCGTAGATTTGTTGTTGCTTGTACTGAGGAAGACTCCACATACATAGTGATAAACAGAAAATGGATTGTTCCTTATCTCCTGCAAGTGTGTGGTTTTATGTAATAAGCAGGGACAGCAGACAATAGGTAGATTCAAACTTTGTAAGGGCAGTTGAGAGTAACATTATGAATGAATCAAACATTTTAGTATGAGAATAAATATTTGGGGAATTAAAGGAGACCACTAATTTTTAGTAGGGTATTCAGGGAACACCTTTTTTTTTTGAGGAAAAAAAAGGCTTCTTTTTTTTTTTATTCTTATTGATTTTGTTTGGTACTCGTTTGGTTTGGTTTTGTGTTTGGAACCCAGGACTGAGGCAAGCACTCTGCACCTGTGCTATTCACCCAGCTATGACTTTACATACAGAAACGTTCTTTTTAATGAGGCCTAATCGGCTAGTCTTGACATCGACATCCTTCTGCTTCAGCCTCCTGAGTTGCCAAGGTCACAGCTATCCTATTAGGCCCCATTAAAACAAGCATTTCTGAGAAGGGAATCAATTAACCTGAAATTTTGCTAGGCAGAAGAACACTTTGCCAGTATCTGTGAGGACCAGAGTTCAACTCCCCCTAATAAATACACGCTTTGAGCTAAAGAATTTAAAATAGCAAATGACTCAAAAAAAATGGCAAGCAGGTCAGAAAGAATTGTGTGTGTTTAAGTCTGAAATATGAAATGAAGCAAAAGAAAAACAGTGTTGGCTGCACGCTTAACAAAGGAAAAAATATCCCCAGATGAGTCCAGATAAATCAGGTTAAACAATGTGTTACTAGAGAGTTTTAATTTGTGTATCATGAGAAGATCTCACAGACTTTCTGTGTTAGAGTTGTTGGTGACATGTATATGTGATGTATATGTCTCTCTAGTGTGTGTGTGCATGTGTGTGTGTGTGTTGTATACATACAACATATACATATACACGTGTGTCTTTTTTTGTAGTGGGTTAGTAGTGGTGCTGGTTGTTGTGGTAGTGATGGTGTATTGTATAAAAACTCCTTTTTCTTGTTTCAAAACAAACTGCTTTGCTACTGAAAAATTCTTTGGGCCAGCGGGAACAAATGCAATTTTGTTTGTAGGAAATAAAAGAGCCAACTCCCCTACCCTACATTAGTATTCTTCTAAAGATATTGAGAACAAAATGGGCTCTTACTAGACAAGCCAATAAAATAAGGCCAAGTTTGTGGACTTGCTATATTCCTAGAAGTAGTTTTATACTTGGAACTTGTATAAACACTGTGTAAAATTTTAAGAATGAAAATAAGAGCAGGAAAGAAAAAAATGATAAGTCAGGGAGTCAGACAGGGAGGAAAGAAGGAAAGTATTGAGGGTGGTTGGGTAAAATGGTCACACTTTTTAAAAAAAAATCAGTAATTGAGAGATATGCTATGAAAGGGGCTTACTCTTCCTTCTTCCTCTCTTCTTTCCTCCTCCCTCTATGTCTTCATTCCTTTTTCTCTCCATCCTTACCTCACTCTTTTCCCTCTCTCTTCCTTCCCTCTCTCTTCCCCTTTCTTTCTTTTTCTTTCTTCCTATCTTTTTCTTTCTTTCTTTCTTTTCCTGCCTTCATCCTCCATTCTTTCCTTCATCATCCTCCCACCCATTCTCATCTTTCTTTCTTTCTTTCTTTCTTACTTTCTGTAATTCTATTTCTCTTTGGAGACAACATGATAAGAGAAGAGCATTCATTACAGAATTTCTTTATATAATCAAATGATTTAACTGACTATAAAAGAAGGACACTCCAGAAATTTTGAAGACAGACATGTTCAATTAACCAACTATTACAATTTAACCCTTATTAACTACACAGGCAGAATCTTTGTATATAGAATAGAAATAGATGATTAAGGAAAAACACCATTTTCTAAATTATCATTTTGATGAATGGCTATGAAATTTCAAGTATTTTAAAAGACAGTCTTAATGGGAAAGAAAATAACCATATATTTTAAACAAATTGTCTTCTATCACTGACATGTCAGTCAATATATTGATTGGTAAAATGAATGTAAGTGATAATTAACATAGAACCAAGTTCCTTTTCGTTTTGTTGCTCCTTCCATAAACACATGTATGCCCATGTTTTCCAGATCTTGTAGCATTTCTATGTTGCAGACACAGAAATACAATGATCCCATCTAGGCATTATAAATACCCCATGTGGGAATGTTTAACTTTAAGGCTAGTTATAAAAATGTAGGTTCCATGTGGCTTTTTCAAACACCCTTTGTCCTTCCTCTAGCCCCTTCCCTTCCCTGTGCTCTCACCCCCCCCACATTTAAACATTCCTCTCCATTAACCCTCCTTCCTTTTTCATATCCATTTGTGTTCTACTATCTCCCTTCTCTTATGGCCCTTCTACTCTTCCCCACCCATAGAAAACCTCTGGCTTCATGGATTCCATGCTCTGATAGATGGCCCTATATCTAGAAGCATATGGGTGACAAAATTTGGAGTGTATGGGTTATCTAAAAATAGGACACAGAAGTTAGGAAATAGGAAAGTGCAGGTAGATCTGGGAGGAATTAAATGATGGAGTTGGAATTAATATGATCAAAATTCATTGAATCCAACTTCCAAAGAATTAATAAAAGTGTTTATTTTCTTTTTAAGATGAGGGTTGGTCTTTTAATTGTCAAAAGATTCAAAGACACCACTGCTTTATTTTAAAGTAGCATATAGTGTAGACTGTTAGCACATCAGTGTGATGACGTTTCCACATTTTTATTGCATGTACAACTATTAGATGAAATAGGAATCAGAAGTAGGTTGTACTGCTGGCTTTAGTTCAGGTGTGCCAATGCCACTGAAGTTTATACAAGCCAAGTACCGTTCTCGGGGCTGAGTTCAGAGATGGACAATTTTCTCCAGGTTTCCACTTTAACATTAAAGTTAGTTGTGGAAATTAGCTGGACACTTCTGAGTTGCCTACTGACTCTTGAGGGCTAATTAACTAATTTTCAACACACCAATAGGAGTTTTTTAAATTAGTGTTTAAACTTTTTATGGAGGGATTCTCAAAGGCAGATATCCTACTAAGAGAAGTATGTCACTGTCTTTACCTCTTCTAGTATAGAAGTGGTTATATATAGCAATATATGGTAGTTTCTATGAAGGAGTGGAAACAGTAGTGTCTGGAAGCCTGATTATACCTGTTCTTTCTGGGACAAATGTGGTGATTCAGCTGCTAGAAATAACCAACATAAACTACAAAGTAAACTTCAAAAGGTAATAAATACTCCGAATTTTATACCCTGCTTACTTCAGTACAATCTACTCTCAATCATGCTCTTAAAGTTAAATCCATGTTTTATATCTCCGCGGCGAAGAGACATCATAAATGTTTCCATGTCTTTTTAATTTTACCTCCATCGTGCAGATAACTATCAGTCAGTAGTAGTAGGAATAATGGCAAGTGATAGGAATCACTGTTTCATTTCCTTAAAGATCTGGTTTGATAAAAATTTTCTAGAATACGCCTAACTGATACTCACAGAAGCTAAGAATGAGGCCTCCTAGGTGAACGCACTGAAGCCCCCATACACAGAATAGACATATATAAGTCTTCTTCCTATCCAAAGCATGATCAAACTGAAAAGAGGGCCAGAGGAAAGGATGGACTGCTGCTCTGAATTCAGGGGCAGGAAAGAAGGTTCTGGAAAGGCAAATGCTTGTAAAAGAGGAAGGAATCCTGGGCAGAAGCATGAATATTAAGGAACTCATGTCAAGATCCAAGGAATATGTCAACAAACTAGCATGAAAGAAAAATTGACTTGGCAATGGCAAACTGAACAAAGAGAAAATGTGGGACTCCAAGGCCAAGGATTGGGCGAGTGTGGTAATTAAAACAGGAGCTCTGCGAAGCCTGGGTGGGCATGCTGGCAGGGCTCGGGGCAGAGGGATTATGTGTTTCACTAAAAGTGATAGGGACGAATACAGCACACCCTTAATCACTTTACAACTAACTGGCATGTATCTAACAAAGAGGAATCTAAATGTTTCTAATAAAATGGAATTCTCAAAAAACTCAGTCGGGGGATGAGACTAAGAGGTTGAAAAATGAATGAGTTCCGAATGAGTGCCGACAAATCTTAAGAAAGACAAGGGAGAGAATCCAAAATGGCAGAGTACACATCAATTTCCCTGGGCTGGCTATTTTCCTTGTATTTGAGAGTCTCGATAAGGAGCTTTGTGGTGGCGGTGAGGGGGAAGCAATGGAGTTTAGCTGCCCATTAGCTGGCTCTTCCTGATCGTATCCTTCCTCTCCTCTCTTGTCTCAGAACCCCTGGTTCAGCCAAGGCAGGGTCAGCCTATGCTAAATGAGTTCTGATCAGCTGAAATCACACTAATTTAAGTTGGAAATTTTAGTTAAACCCGAAATCTTCCTAGGATTTGTTCAACAGCATGATTTTAAGCAGTACAGTGCAAACTAAGAAGAATATCATCGAATCAGAAAGTAGGAGTAAAACCAACAACAGCAAAACAACTAAAAACCACTACTCCATAAGTGGGAAGGGATAGTGTTCTTAGAATGCCTTAGCTTTTATCTTACTGGAGAAAGTGAAATTAACAAAATGGTTCAGGCACTAATGTGGTGGTAGACCATATGCTTACATGGTACAAACTCTCCAGATGAACTTTGCAGGAGGCTCCTATAGAAAGAGGATTAAATATGGGAATTCAATGTTTCTTCATTTTGCTTTTTTTTTTATATCATCCAAAGATAATCATGTTTACTTACGCATCTGGTATGCTTATATCCAGGTGATCCCATGCAGATGTAACTAGAGTCAACTGGAATGCTGTATACTCCATTGCATGAGGACCACCCCTTAAATCCAGGACATGAATGGAGTCTGTGTGTCTGTGATGCCATTGATGACTTTTAATTTTTTGTGCAGCTAAGGTTGGCCTTGAACCTGTGGTCCTCTTGCCTTAGCCACCTTCATCATATCCTACCAGCATATGCCACCACACCCAGCCATGGTCGTTCTTTTATTATGGCAGATTTCCTTGCTGTAAACATTAAGTTTTTATAAAAAGGGGGTGCAAAACTGAAGATGGTCCTGGCATTACAGTACTTACTTTGATGGATCTGACTTTGCTCATAGGAAGTTGCAGTTCAAAGGATGTGGGGAGGAGCTTAGCAAACACTAGCCATTTCCCCTGACTGGATGGGTGTATACAGTTAGGTTGGCCAAACAAAAGAATTGACTCTCTGTAATGAGGGCTGCTTCTACGCATGAGCTGCTTACACAGCTAGGCACCTGTTCCTCCAGGGTGGTACAAGGGTTGGTTCCATGACAATAATTTGTAGAAGGCATTTGACAAATAGCATCTGGTCCATCCATTTCAGCAGAGGCTCCAAGATGTAGACTTCCAGGTCCTTCCGGAAGAACTGAATTGGTGGGAAAAGACCAAAATGGGGGCCACAGGCTGACAGATATTTGGAAATACTCTCAGGGCAAGTGGCAGTTGCTGACAAAAAAATATTAGTATAGAGGATCCTGGGTCAATATATTGTCTCATTAAGAAAATAATATCAATGCACACACTGTTGGAATAGTGGAATGTTCCTATAATCCAAGGAGTGAGGAGACAGAGACAGGCTTATGTCTGTGGCTAGCTGGCAGACCAGATGAGTTTAATTGTTAAGCTCTAAGCCAATGAAAATTCGATCTCAAAAATAATATGATTTTTGTGGTTGACGTATGAATGCTTTCAAGGCTAACTGCTCTGCATTGAACAACAATCAGGACGCTCATCCCTGGGACACACAACCTCCTTCTCTCATCAGTCATTAGTTGCCTATAAAGTTCTTCTTGGAACAGGACCTTGCAAAATTTCCCTCTTCATTAACACGTCCATTGTAGGAGCATTGCTCCAGTACTTTTTATACAACTATTTTTTAAGAGAGATCGTTTCAAGGCAGACTATATTGACTCACTACCACAGAGTGGTCAGCCTTAAAGCTATATACATCCCGCCAACAAAACTGGATTCAGAAGGTTGTATTCATATATATTAGTAGACACAAACACACACACACATGTACATATATATTATAAATAATAAAGAAAAATATATCAACAGGAAAATGGAAAGGGAAGAGGTTGAAGTGTGAGTAGAGAGCAGAAAAGGATCCACTCTCCTTCAAACCACCACAGCAGTGAAGTTGAATTTGGTTAAGTATCATTATGATGATGCTTAGTGATTTCTGCTTAAATTTAGAAGTTTGAATGTAAGAAGAGCATGCTGTATACGACCACCAAATTTCTCATATTGTAATATACAGCAGTGTATATCACAGGGGTCTTACCTGTAAGCCCTCATAATACTGCTGTAAACTCTAGATACCTTATGTCAACATATAGATCAGGCTGTTATTATAAGTGGATTGGGTGGATTCTAGATGTCACAATCTACGACCAACATATACAACTCTGCAATATAAAATACACTGAATTTTTAATGCTAAGTTTTTAGGAAAGACATTTCATCTTCCAAATGTATTGAAGTTGACAACATTAAAAATAGCAGATAGAGTTTATACCTAGTGACATAAACTATATGCATAAAGTATACTCATCTTGCCTTGAGATCCCTGCCACTCACATTGACTTGCAATATTATCACTGATAGACATTTAGACTACAGAGTTCAGGCAATTACATGTAAGCAATGCACTGATAGTTCTTGTCTTCCTAGTTTCTCTTCCCTTTGGAATTTCTTGTGACACGTACTTTCATTTTGTAACACCCCCTCCCAGCACTCAAAAAACTTATTAAAATAAATTAGTTACTTACAAATCAATGGCTGATTCTCCCAGGTCAGATGTTCAACTCTGACTTAATCTGATGTCTATGAAGTGAGATGCTCCATCAATGTTTGTTTAATCCAGAGCATGGGCACGAACTCAATTACTTAGAGATGATAGAATCCCAAACCCTGCTCTCACATTTTATCCAATACATTGACCAGCACATTTGAAAATATCTGTAGCAATGAAAATAAGAGTAGGAAACTCAAGATAGTATGTACAAAAGCAGCAGGGACTGGAAAGTTGGCTCAGATGGTAGACCACCAATTTAAATTCCCAGAACACATGTAAGAATCCAAATGTAATGGTGTCTGTAAGTATACTGTTGGGAGATAGAGGAAGGGAGAACACAGGGTCCACTGCCAGCCAGTCTAGTCAATCAATGAACTGAAAGACTGTTTCAAAGGTGAGATGAAGAGCAATTGAAGAAGACATTGGATGTCAAGTTCTTGTTTGCCTTCATACTTATGCCATACTCATGTGTGAACGCATACAGGAACGTGTGCAAAATATGTATGTAACACACACACATGCACACATGTAATGTGTGTGTATGTGTGTGTATGTATGTGTGTGTGTGTTCTCTCTGCGTGTGTGTTTTGTGACTGGGAATAATATGTATATTCTCAGGTATATTTTTCAGCTTTATTCATATCATTTCATACTGTTTTAGAATATTTCCACTGCATAGCATAGTGCTCTCTGAATTTATAAAACATAATCATACTACTTTTTAATCTTCCTCCCCTCACTGGTGGATAGGCGTATATGTCTGTGAGGATTATAATTTGGAACCTTCTCTAGCTTTCAAAGTCTCCACCCTCTGGCATGATTGTTCTGACTTCAGTTTCACTAGGCAACTAGAAGCCATTCCCTTCCTGATTATTCCAGGTCTATAGAAATCTCTCTCTCTCTCTCTCTCTCTCTCTCTCTCTCTCTCTCTCTCTCTCTCTCTCTCTCTGTCTCTCTCTCTCTCTCTCTCTCTCTCCGCCTCCCTCCTTCCCTCATTCCTTTCTTCCCTCCCTCTCACCTTTTTCTTTTATCTTCCCAAATCCATTATTTCCTCTAAACAATTCTGAGTCTCTTTTGTAGTCACACAACTGTTGTGAATATTAATGGTATCCTTCAAGGGACATTATTTATGGCAGAAATTTCAAGTCTTTGATCAATGGTTTTGCTTAAATAAAAAAAAAAAACCTCATGCATTGTGGGTAGATTATACTTCTCTTATCTTATGTTGAGCACTGCATTGCTCATTTCCGTCATTCCTCATATTATGGAGTTGGAGGCCATTGGAGCCTTTTAAGTTGTTCTTTTTCAAAAACCTCTTTCCTCTTATTGTGTGATCTCTCTAATGCTCACTCTGCGTATGGTGATGTCTTTCCTGGTTGGAAATTCTTTTGCTACACTCCCTAAAGGCAGCAAGTGATTCAGAAGGGAGTGTGTAATTTGTTTTGTACCGTGGAATTCCTGCCATGCCTATATGTATTTAGACCACAGGCAAACCAATAAAGTTGTCATAGAAACAAAGCATTTCATGAATAAATCAATCCATAACAAACTTGTAAACTTCAAACAACCCACTGTGCTTTAACAACACATCCGTTACATACACAAAATGATCATGTTTATAATGAGCAATGCACAATATTATACTTTCTCATGTATTCGGTCCTGTTTGCCATCTTATAAATATTCCTTAATGTATTTTTATGCAGCCTGTGGATTCCTACTGTGTTAGAATGAAATAAGTAACCCCAGCTGGCATGATAATGTTGGAGAAAACAGACGTTTAAAAATATATCTCCTGGTGAACCCTAGTTCACACAGTGTGTTTGGAATACCTGCTCAGAGGACCAGAGGGCACTGAAATGACAGCTAAAAAAGAAAGTTTCCCCATTTTCAGCAACTCCAGTATTCTTTTTCCACCGTCTAGTTTTCTTGTTTGATGTTCAGTTTCTTGTTCTGCATTCAGTGAGCATCTTCAGGGAATTTGCTTGACTGCAAGTAGGGTGGGGTGAGCTACTTGAAAAGTGACCCTGGGTATTTTTAAAGAGCCTTGACCAGAAACTGCCGTGGCTGGATCAGACAGAGCGTATTCTTTGAGGAGGAAAAGATCGTGTGATTGTGTAAAGCCCATATTCCTTTACAGGTGGTTAAAAAAATATCAAGGGAGAGACAGACCTAGAGGAGGTCAGTGTGATACATATCCTCTGGGGCTCGTTCTGACTCTTAGAACATTTCCTTACTTTCCTGCTCAGTGAAATTCTGTCTGACTCTATTTGGGTATGATACTGCTTAGAAGACATGTTGAATTACATCCCTTTCTCCTGTTCTTCCTGTATTGGTTAATCCCTTCAGCTAGACATTCATTTGACATCAATTCGACACCTCCCAACAACTATTTCTATAATTCCTATATTATAATATAGATGTAAATTTTGTTTGCCAATAACTACTTCCCAAATTATCATGTTGAGTCTAATTTTTACCCTATTTGAAACTATTTCAAACTCTTAAACCACTATCTATTACTTTAAAAAAAAATAGTACCATTTAAATGATAACCGTAATCCTGTGTTTAACTCCTAATTCTCCTATCATTTAAATGCATAGGCTGGATTTGGACATGCCTCTGTCATTTTTTGTATTGTTCTAGGGTTTGAATGGACTCTTGGAATAGTCTTTCCTGTGCATTTTTAGGTCTGGGCAAGGGGGATGAACACAGAGGTCCACATTTTCTAAAAGTTCTTAGAAGACTTGTTGATTTATTCAATTCAATCTCCCTTCAATATTTCTACTGTCTCTAACAACTGACCTCACCCAGGATGTATGTATGCATTTCTTGGTTCTGTGATAAGCATTCCCAATCATACCAGCCCCTGATCAGACACACATGGGATAATATCAGTCTTTACTTTTAAAATTTTAATATATATAAATATAAATGTATATAATACTTAAGCACACACATATGGCCCTATCATGTTTTGATATGGGCTGACATTGAATAATACATCTGGCTAAATATGTCTTTCTCCTTAAAATTAGTATATTTCTTCATTATAAAATATTCAGTATCTTTTCTCCTATATTTTCCTGAATAGCTACAATACACAATTGTATTCTATAGTCACCCTATTGTACAATCCACACCTCAGCTTCTAACTTGGATCAACCTTTCCCCATTTCTGTTTTCATTCTATTCTCCATGTATGTAGTCAACACTACTGTCACCCATGAATGTAGCTGTTTTAAATTATGTAAGTTCACATTGTATGTATGTATGCATGCATGTATGTATGCATGTATGTATGTATGTATATATGCATGTATGTATGTATTGTAACATGAGATTTGTCTTTCTGTCCATGGATTACTTCACCTCACATGGTGATCTTCAGGTATATCCATATTTTCACAAGGATTAATTTCTTTTCATAGATGAATAAAATTGTCAAGAAAATACTGGCTGGGATAGTGTTCTCTCAAAGTTCAAACCCATTGAAATCTGTGAACATGAATTCATTTTGAAATATAGAACTTTTTGAGTCATATTAAGTTAAAATAAATTTATCTTCAGTTACAGTCTTTTCTTAATGACTAAGTTCTATTCAAAGATAAAGAAACTATGGCACAAAGACATAGGGCAGATGAAACCCTAGGAAAGGCAAAGCCAGATATTAGAATGTTGCATTTACAAACCTACAAATAGGAATGGTCTCTGGAAACTCCCAGAAGCTGGGAAAAGTAAGCAAGAGTTCTCTCAGGAGGGTACATGGTCCATCCAGCACTGGTCTCAGATTTATTGCCTTCAAAAGTTTAAGAGTGTGGTTATCCTGTACTGTATGGCTAATATCCACTTATAAATAAACACATACTGGACATGTTCTTTGTCGTCTGGCTTACCACATTCAAGATGGTATTTTCTAGTTCTATCCATTTGCCTGAGAATTTCGTGATACCCTTGCTTTTAATAGCTGAGGAGTATCTCATTGTGTAAATGAACCATATTTTCTTTATCTATTCTTCAGTTGAGGGACATCTAGGTTTTTTCTAGTTTCTGGCTATTATGAATAAAGTTGCTATGAACATAGTTGGGCAAGTGTTCTTGTGGTATGGTGGAGGATGTTTTGGGTATATACCCAGAAGAGGTATAACTGTGTCTTGGGGTAGAACTGTTCCCAGTTTTCTAAGAAAATGCCAAATGATTTCCAGAGTAGTTTTACAAGTTTGCACTCTCACCAGCAATGGAGGAATGTCCCCCTGGTTCCACATCCTTGTCACAGTGTGCTGTCACTTGAGTTTTCGATCTTAGCCATTCTGATAGATGTAAAGTGTAATGTCAAAGTCATTTTGATTTGCATTTCCCTGATGACTAAGGACATTGAACATTTTTTTAAGTGCCTTTTGGCTATTAGAATTCCTCAGTTGAGAATTCTCTGTTTAGCTCTGTACCACATTTTTTTTTTGGTTATTTGTTTTGTTGATGTCTAACTACTTGAGTTCTTTATATGTTTTAGGTAATAGCTCTCTGTCAGATGTAAGGTTGGTGAAGATTTTTTGTTATGCTGGAGGCAGTTTTGTCCTATTAACAGTGTCCTTTGCCTTACAGAAGCTTTTCAGTTTCATAAGGCCCCATTTATTAATTGTTGAACTTAGTGTCTGAGCTATTGGTGTTCATCTACAGTCCCAAGGAAGCCAAATAACTTGGAGGGCCCAAGGAAGGATGCTTGAATCTTACTCAGAAAGGGAAATAAAATAGACACTAGATGAAAGGAGGGAACTGGGTAAGAGAGGGAATGGGTAGGGGAACATGGCCAGGAAACACATGTAAGGCAGAAGTAGGGGGCATCTTCAGGATGTGCCAGAGACCTGAGACTGGGGAGGCTCCAGGGACTAGTTGGGGATGACTCTAACTGAACCTCATAGCAGTGTGAGATATGGAGCCTGTAATAGCCACCTCCTGTAGCCATACAGGACTCCCAATGGAGGGATAAGGTCACCAGACAACCCAAAATGTGTGCTGTGTTATAAGAATGCAGGGTCAAAGATAGGACAGAAACTAGGGGAATGGCCAACCAATGACTGGCTCAACTTGAGCCTCATCCCATGGGCAAGAACCAATCCCTGACATTATTAATGATACTTTGTTGTGCTTACAGACAAGGGCCTAGCATAATCATCTTCTTATGAGAGGCTCCGCCCAGTATAAATAGATGCATATGGAGGCTCTGCTCCAATGAAAATAGATGCAGAGGCACACAGCCAAATAGAGTTTGGGGAGTCTTGTGAAAGAGCTGAAGGAGGATTGAGGGCTTCAAAGAGGATGGGAACTCCACAAGAAGTCCAAAAGAGTTAACTAAGCTAGACCCTTGGGTGCTCCCAGATTCTTAATCTCCAACCAAAGAACAAGTCTGGCCTGGACCTAGCTAACACTTATGTAACAGATGTGCAGCTTGGTCTTTGTGCAGGTTTCCAAAAAGTGGAGCAAGCAGTGTCCCTGACTCTGTTGCCTGCCCGTGGATCCTGTTCCCTTAACTGGTCTGCCTTGTCTGACCTCAGTGGGAGAGGATGTGCCTAGTCCTGCAGTTGCTTGAAGTACCAGGTGGGGTGATACCTAAGAGGGCACTCACCCTTCTCAGAAGAGAAGAGAAAGGGGTATGAGGAGGAGCTATGGGAGACTGGGAGGAAAGAGGGGTTGTGATGGGGATAATTAATTAATTATAAAATTAACTAATTATTAATTAATTAAAAAGGAAAGCAAAGTTGTCAGAGAATGTTTATGGGTCTCATTTGATTTATGGGCCTTTATTACACTTACCAAAATTAACAGACATAGGTTTAGAACTTTCTAAAGCTACTTTAATAAGGGTTTTTTTTTTTTTTTTTTTTTGTTCTTTTTTTCCGGAGTTGGGGACCAAACCCAGGGCCTTGCGCTTCCTAGGAAAGCGCTCTACCACTGAGCTAAATCCCCAACCCCCTAATAAGGGTTTTCAAATGCTTCAACAACCTGTCTACCTCACCATCCAAGAGCATGAGAGAAAAGATGTAAATAGGGCAAGGGCATATGAATCTGTTTAGAAGTAGTTCTTGAAGCAATTCTAATCTCCATTTGTCAGGATCCCAGTAGTCCAATTCAGTCGTGTCAGGACACCAACAGTACAGTTCAAAATTATCACCAACGTGAATCAGTGATGGCAGCATGGTCCGGTAGAGACTGACAGGCCTACACCAGATCAGCATGAGTCAATGGGAGCAATCAAGGCCAGCAGGGATGCCAAGAGTTCTCTGTTTTGCATCTCTCAAGGAAGTGAAGATCAGCAAAGTCACGATACCACTGAAGATACCACAATACCACAGCTAGTTATGCAAGCATTTCATTCACTGTCCATTGAATCCCTCTAATACTTTCTCCAAACATCACTTATCCTCCATTGGGTCTTGTCTCAGCAAAACACCTCATGAGTCTACATCACACAACACAACCAGGATGGGTTCCCTGGTGTTGTAGCTGTGAGTCTTCCATGGTCCTGAAGTTAGCCCCAATAAACTCATTGGTTCACTAAGCTAGACTCATATGAAACTCTTTCTTTTGTCTGCTTGGGACAAATAGATATTACTTCACATCACTTGAGGAAAAGTCACATAACACAACACTCCCCATGCTAGTAATTCTGCCTTGCTTTCAGGGGGCTGTCCAGAGTTTTGAACTTTGTCTGAGTTTGTCATTTGCTTCTATACCAGAGATTTTACACAAGGCTACCTGGACACCTGTTTAACCTATTATGTCAAATTCCATCCTTTATCTAGCCCCCAGCTAATGACCCTATCCCTTCTTTATTCCTTTGCCAAGCCACTGGTATTACCTTCTCAGGAAGGAAAGGACATCAGGAAATTCCTAATGTTTCCTTCTTGACTCAGTGGCTTGATTACATCATGGTATGACAGAAATGTATGGTATAGATGGAAATAAATGAATAAAGCTTTAGTATGAAAAGGATAAAGACTCAGAAATGCAGGATGTCCCATAATGGGTTAACACTCCTGGAACTTCACTTCTCATAAGTAGTGAAGGAACTCCTAAGACATGTGTAATAAATGCATGCCGAATGACAGAAAAATGATAATATGTACAGATGGCTTATGGTGGACCAGACCTGTGCTGCATTTCACCTGCATCTCTCATATCATCCATGAAATGGTGTATAACAAAAGTGTTTTCCTCTCATTAGTGATGCAAATCAGACCCTAGGCTATTAAGTAACTTGGCCAGGGCCACACACTTTGTAAGAGGTAGGTATGAGAGTCAAACACACATATGTCTGAATGTAATCACTGCTTCGGCAGGTAAACTTTGTGGCAGTTAAGTGACGAGAGGCATTTTTATAGAGCTGGCTAATGCTGTATTTTCTTTTTATGGACCGTATCAATCTAAAATTGCTAAGAGATATCTTCACTAAGAAATTTTCACACCTAAGCCATTTATTTAATTACTGTAGCTGGAAATGTAGCTCAGCAGTAGAGCAAGGAAGGGTAGGACATTGGCTTGTATTTGTACCACAGAAAAAGATGTATGTTAATGATTTTAGAATAATAGTGAAAAAACTTTTCTAAGGTATTGTGATGTTTATTGTGTAAAAATAAGATGGAATTATCATTGAAACTGATGATATGTGAAATAGTAGAAAATGTTAATATTTTGTCTTTTCTATTGGTTATATGAAATACTAGGAAAGGTTAATATTTTGTCTTTTTTCTCTCTTTTGAACAAGTTATTATGCAATAGCAAATTATACTGGTATTAATTGCATATGTATAATATAGAATAAAATATGTGAATAATATATGGTTGGTAGTGATAGATATGTGAAGACTCAGCCCCTAATAGATTCTCACCCTTAGCCTGTGCCACATATTCTGGGTGGTCATCAGTGCTTATCACCGACTCTGAGTGGACATTCTGCTCTGGGTATCTTTTGCTACCTGGTAACCAGTCAGGAATTAGTTGTTTAGCACATCACAGACAACACTCATTATCAGGGAAGCCTTGCTGTGCAGAGTGCAAAAGAATAGTCGTCATTCTAGATTACAGCCATTTGTAATTTTAGGCTCAAGGTTTTTTCTTTCAGTTTTTTTGGATTATTACATTTTCATTGGACATTTTATTTATTTACACTTCAAATGTTGCTGGGGTCCAGCCTCGACACAGGATCAGAGTTCTCATCTGGAAGCAGGGATATCTGGAAGGCATATAATAAATATACACAGACTACTCTTTGGGTACAAACTGACAGGCAATTTCAAGGCTTAAAGTTTCTCTCTCTCTCTCTCTCTCTCTCTCTCTCACACACACACACACACACACACACACACACAGCTTGAGGCTGCACACACTGCATTCTCTTGCGCACTCTGCTCTTTTATTGCGTTTTTTTTCAAACTCCCACACTCGTGCACACCTCTATGCATTACCCTTTCATTCTCACACACACTCTTCATACACACTTCACACATATCTCACACATACCACATGTACTCTCCTTTTACTCACACACACAATCTTCATACACACCTCACATTCTCTCTTCACTCACTCTTCACATGCTCTTCTCATGCTCTCTCACTCGCTCTCACATTTGTTCTCAGATTCGCTCTCTCATTTACTCTCTCATTCACTTCCTCATGCCCTCTCTCATTCACTCTTCACATTCTCTCTCTCATTCACTCTTCATATGTTCTGTAGTCTTTCTCTTGCCCCAGTCTTTTATTGATAATCCAAAAGCAGGTAGAAAAAAGACATTGCATAATCATTGCCAAATCAAATTCAAAAGAATAACCACATCCCACAAAGAACTAAGAATTACAATTGTTCTCCGAAGTTTCAAGCTTCCCCTATTCCCAGGTCTGTGGCCAAAATAATAATAATCGTAAACTTATCATTATTTAAACTTTAACTTTAACTTATTATACTTCAGAGCTCAAAGCTCTGAGGTCAGCTACTTGAATTTTCCTGTGAAACTTTAATGATAAATGACATAGGCAAAGCTACCAGGCAGTGGCCAGAAAGAATCAAGTTAACCCTTAACTCAGTAGTTCCGCTAGCTTTCTGTTCCTTGCACACAATGACTCTTGTAAGAGTCCCAGTATATTGACTTAGTTTACTAGGATATAATTTTATATGTTCTATACTTCCTTATCCAGGTACCACTCTCAAATGTTATGTAAAACTTATTTTCTAACTTCAATAACTTTTTCCTTTCTTAAGGACCCATTGTTGGCTCTAATTCATTTTCTAATAATTTCTTTAAAGTTTCTTTGCAAGTCAAGCATTAATCTGGAACTACTATTGTGCAGTTATTACATTGTTTCCAAGATGAGAACACACGGTATGCACCTGGGCCATCAGGGCTGTGCTGTGCTGGGCCCCTATGCATCAATTTCCAATTGTTTAAGAATGGTAACATCAAGGAACATCTAGTTTCACAGAATTCACCAGAGCAGAAGGAGAAAGAAGTAGGAAAGTCAGATTTAATAGAATAATTATGCACACCAAGGCCAACTGAAAGGCAGTCATGCACAAATGAAATCTATACAGTCGTTGTCCAGGGCTAAGGTTAGGAGAAATGGGAACAACCAGTTTTTATAAAGAGCTGCTGCGAGCTACTGAGATGTCTCCATCCTGGCCTACTGCTGGCAGCCCCTGTCATTGTATGCTGTCCCCAGCAAAATGTTATCCCCTTTCCCATTTAAATACCAACTGAAACTTGGTACTTAAAAATCACTGGCACAAAGTAAGGTCCCCATGTGATTCCTACCCTATGTACACACATGTGTCTCCTCTCTAGAAAACATTGGTACTCCGATTCAACAGATTTCTGAACATTGTCACGAATCAATAATAGTAAAGAATCTTTTTTGTAGGACTGCTTTAGGACCCCTAGGGACCGCAGAAGTCTGATCATATAAGGTTCCTTCCTCCTCTGAAGCCATTTGAAGTTCACTTAACCTTAAAAGCCTGTAAAAGCAGGTCTAGGCTTTGCACAGCTCTCTTTCTTACTGCTCTTAATTCATTTCCAGGCTGATGATAGTCCTGGCGTTTCACCCATTGATGCTGCGGAAGGATTAGAGCATCAGATACTTTGACTTCCTATGTGCCTGTTCGTTGAATCTCTCCCATCTTGGTATCACCCATACCGCCATTTTCTCCACTTGAATTTCTGTGAACATTAGATTATAATAAAAATTTACAGTTTGAACGAGTTCTCTGTGTCTCAGTTATGAACCCCTCTGACGCATACAGATGCCAAGTATCTATTTTTAACTCATTGGGTCACACACACACACACACACACACACACACACACACACACACACACACAAACTAAGTACTTAGGAGGCAAGATGGGATGGATTTAGTGTTAAAGGAAAGGTTCTGCCATAGGGTATGGAGAGGGAAAATACACACACTTTACTAATACATAGTTTAGCTACGGTTGTTGTGATAAAACACTCTGACTAAAGCACCTTAAGAAATAGATGTTTTATTCTCCTCACAGTTCTAGGTGAACGTTTATCAAGGCAGAGAAGTCACTTTGCAGGAATTTGAAGGAGCTGGTCATATCACATTTAACTCAGAAAGAAGAGCGAGATGGATATTCACTCCTGTCCTATTTGTTTTCCATTTATACCATCCACGATCCCATACCCAGGGAAGAATCCATAATTGAAATGTTTTATTTTTTTCACATTGGTTAATGTCTCATAGGCAAGTCCAAAATGTCCATCGTGCAGGGGATTCTAGATTCTGTCAAGTTGATAACATTATCACTAAACGTATATAAAGTTTTCAAAACATAGAAAGTCAATATAAGGCAATTCTTTTAACTGTCAAAACAAACCTCTTAAAGAAATCTCTTTAAAAAAAAAAAAGCTTAAAGAAATTTTAAAAAACTCTTAAGGAAAGGCCAGGAACCCTTATTCATTGATTAATCACTGTCATGCCTGTGTTGTTCCACCTGTGAAAACTTACAATCACAGTTATCATCTCCCCTCAACGCAGTTCTCCTAATCAGTGAGATCCAAGTTTACTCTGAGCTAAGAGCTAATCGTCACAGAGATAACACACCCAATGTTCATGATGGTAGTGGCCACACAATAACTACAACTATGTTTTTGTATCACCCAGGCATATTGCCAGGACAGCACTGACACTCAAATCTGTGGACCCTAAAACGCTTCCTGGACTATGATGTCTACACATGGCCCTCCCAGTCCTCTTATATACTCTGATTGTCTCTAAATTACTTATAGTACTTAATACACTGTGAATGTTATAAAAGTGGGGTTTATTCTGTGTTGTTCATAGAGAAATGACAAGATAACTCTTCAAATACCTGGTACCGACCATTGTCAAAAATTTCCTATCTGTGAGTAGTTAAATTTACAGATGAAAATCACCTTATGGAAAATATGCTGAATTTGATGGTATTTACTGAGTGGGATTTGTTATCATCTCAGTCATGACATTAAGAGGTGTAATAAGGTATCTCCTGTTAATATTTTAAATATCCAATGTTTGGGCTGGAGAGCACTTGCTTCTCTTGAAGAGAAGCCCACTTTTGGTTCCCCAAAACCACATGGTTGGTCACAACAATCAGTTATCTCTAGGTCATGGGGATCTGATGCCCTCTCCTGGCATCTCTGGCACCAGTCATGCATGAGGTAGATATAAATATATGCAGACAAACACATAAAATAAAAATAAATATGCTGAATTTAAGGCAAGGATTTTAAGCTTCAGGGAGATGGAATAGTGATTCAAGACCATAGTTAAGCCTTATACCCAATACTCTCTCAAGAATTGGGGAAGAGCATTGTCTGTGAAATATAAGATTGCTTTTTTGTTTCTTTTTCACACAACTCCAACCCACTGGAAGGTTATTTCTTAGGGCCCCACCCCATGGCTTTCCCCTCTTCCAGAACACTCTAACAAAAGCAGATATTTTACTAAGAGGCAAATACAGACATTAGCTGGTAATTAGGCTCATTAATTTCATAGGAAATTTTTTTTTCATTTTCTGTGGAACCGAGCTCTTGAAATGCATTACCTCCCTTTTAGGACTTCATTTGCCTGGGTGTCAGAGCAGATGAAAGGTGACGTGCCCTGCTGGGAGCAAACATGATTTCCAGCAGCTGCGTTTTGTTTTCCTTAATAATTAACAATGGCTGCTGACTAACCCTCCCTGCATCAAGTGCCCACCTAATCACAAAGAAGTGGGCATTGGCTTGAGGAACTCACAAGGGATGTCAGAAAAAGAAGTGTGATTAAAGCATTAAAGATTTAAAGGTTGGCATTAGGATGAAAGGTGGAATTACAGTAAATATAACGCTGTTTAACATTAAATGGAATGTGTGTACTTGAAACAGTTGCTCCCTTCAACATTAATTATTAAGGGTGCCTGACAAGTCATTTTTAATTCGCTACTAAAGACACAATTTCTTAAGATATAAATACAACAAAGGAGCTCAGAGACTTGCCTCTTTGTCTTTTCAAGGTTCTATGTTTCTTCCTTGATGTAATCTATAAACAAATTAGAATGTGATGTGCCTAACCTCTACACATCCGGTATGGTTTATGGCAGGTTGATATCTTGACACTAGGTAGATTTAAAAAAAATGTTAAGTTACACAGAAATTGTCTTATACAGCACTTGTTTTGACTTGAGTGTATACTTCTAGGAATACACAATTTATAAAACATGTGAAACAAACTGCAATATATATTTTAAACCTTATTCTGGGGGCCAAGCCAGGGGACTAATTCTTCGTTCTTTAGTAAGAAACGAACAGCAGATGAGAGATCAATCGAATTAAGCATCGCTTGGTTCCCAAGTAAAGCTGATAAATATTCAAATTGGGCGCTAAATCTACTGCCCATTAGGATCTGAGTGGTGCTCTGCAAGCAAACCTTTGGAGGAGATTCTTGACCATGTGTCACTGTACAAATGTCCCCACCAAAGGATGGACAGATGGGCAGGGAAGGGGATTAGTGCAGGGATTCTAAGGGCAATCTCAATCATTCAGTCTGGCAAAGTATGAGAGCAGTTAGTCATGCCTCTGTGGGATTCTGGATTTATTTTCATATTAATAGCTGTTGAGGGCCCTCAAGTTAACAAGGTCTGGGCACTTTTATTCCATAACCCAAAATTTTAAATACATACCAGTGGCATCTAAGATCTTGAAATTCAGGCAGGAAAAAATGATTCAGTGAGAAAAGGAGCTCGCCAACGATGAGGATCTAGGTTCACTCCCTGATATGGGAGTGATGAAGGAAGAAGAACCTTAGCAAGTTATCCTCTTTTTTTTTTCTTAATTGGATATTTTAATTATTTACATACATTTCAAATGCTATTCCCCTTTCTGGGTTTTCCCTCTGCTAGCTCCCTATCCCAAACCCCTTCTCCTGCTTCTGTGATAGTGCTCCCCTACCCACGCATCATTCCCACCTCACTACTCTGGCATTCTCCTACACTGGAGCATTGATCCTTCACAGGACCAAGGGGCTCTCCTCCCTTTAATGTCAAATAAGGCCATCCTCTGCTACATATGCAGCTGGAGCCATGGGTCCCTCCATATGCATTCTTTGGATGGTGGTTTAGTCCCTGGGAGATCTGGGGGTGCTGAGTCAGGTTGGTTGATATCATTGTTCTTTCTATAAAGCTGCAAACACCTTCAGCTCCTTCAGTCCTATCCCTAACACCTCCACTGGGTTCCCTTTCTCAGTCCAATGGTTGACTGTGAACTTCTGTATTTGTCAGGCTCTGGCAGAGCCTCTCAGGAGACATCTATATCCAGCTCCTGTGAGCAAACTCTTCTTGGCATCAGCAAGAGTGAATGGGTTTGGTGGCTGCATCTGGGATGGATCCCCAAGTGTGCCAGTCTCTGGATCCATACTTTGTCCCTATATTTTCTTTAGACAAAGGCAATTCTGGGTTAAAATTTTGAGAAGGTTCAGTGGCCCTATCCCCCAACTGGGGACCTTGCCTAACCTTTGGATATGTTCTCTATAGGTTCTCCCTCCCCTTTGTTGGGCATTTCAGCTAATCTCATCCCCATCGGGGCCTGGGAGCCTCTTGCTTTCCTGGCATCTGAGACTTTCTGGTGGCTACCTCCAGTTCCCCATCCCCCATTGCTACACACCTCGGTTCAAATTCCTGACCCTCTGTACATCACCTCCATCTCCTCCCATACCTGATCCTGCCCCCCTCCTCTTATCCCCACGTGAACCTCGTTATGCTATCTCTCTTCACATACCACAGATTAGATGTATAGATGTGGTTATTTAAAACAATCTTTTAATGTAAACATCAATTGGAGAATGAGAAATACAGAATATTGACAAAATTGAATTGAACAACTATCTTTTTGCTTTCCTCGTGGGTGAGTTTCACTATTATAACCTCGGTTTATTCATCTCCTAACAAGAAGATATCATCGTGAATGTATAAGTGGTCAATACTCTGAATATATTGTCACACTCTGTCTGGGGTACTGATTACGTCATAATGGGGATGGAGCAAGAAGGCAGCAGAATCCTATGATGGTTCTAGAAGTGTCTGCTGGAAAGGAGCACATGTCATTTTCTACTCACTTTCCACGGGTGAGTGCAAACCATGATGTTGATTTTGGTGCCAAGATATAGGAAGAGGCAAACTACCTTAGAGAAGATACTAATGTGGGAAAAGTAACATTTGCTTCCCTTCTTTGGACGGAAATACTGAAATGGTTTCATAGTGATATAATTAGAAATCTATGAAAATCACAACATTTGGAGGGTTTTTAGGTAGATAGCTTGCACCCATGCTCTCTTTAAAAATATCATGAAAAAAAAGTCTTAAAACTGATTTCACAGAGAGGCATTAAATATAATAATTTATGTAAAACAAAATGAAATGCCAGTTAATGTGCTAGATTTACTGCGAAAACAGAATTACATCAATTGGCCAAAGCTGCAGGGATATGAATGAAAAGAAATCAGGCAGGTCTTATCAATAAGAAACTATTTTTATATTGCTCTCCTGCAGTATGCATCAAACCAATACCCTATTGGTATTGGACAGCTAACTTGTACTTCCCACTTTGAGAATAAGATAAAAGTTATTACAGAACATAAGGACATTTCTGTAGATTCTTCAAGAAGTAGGTGTCCTGAATTAGTTATAAAACTCGGATTAACAAAAAGTGGAAATAAAATGTGTTGATGGTGATAGAACTAGTTTTTAGAAGGTCTCTTGAATTAAGTTAAAAGTTTGCAAAGCTCTATAGGGTCTGTATTAGAATATGACACACATATACAATAGCCTTTTAGTGAGGTCATCCTGTCTTCAGTGTGAAGGAACCCAGGGTTAGGGTATGAAGTGACTCATTTGGGAAGTGACAAAGCTGAGATTCAAACCCATGTTCCTACACCAAGTCCAGTGGCTACTTGGCTGGCATGAATTGGTTTCCAGTACACATTTCCAAATCCTACCACAGTTTTCCTTCCTGGAAAAGAGGGAAGAAAGTGATGGAAATTCTTATCTGAAAAAGCTCATGGACTCAATTAGTCCCAGGAGTGGTCCAGTTATGTCGACTGCCTCAGTGTGCTGAGCCTCAGAATCTTCACGGGCAAAATCTAAGGTTTTTGTTACCCATAGTACTTTACCGATGTGAAATCATGCAAAGCCTAGGTCATTTAGATCCTGTACAGTTCAGAATCAATATTTAATCTACCAACAGTAATTCTGAACACATCTCAACCTTTCAGCTTCTGTGATGCCCATTTCCTCTTTTCCTTCTCGCTTATCCTCACGTTTATTCTCTTCATGATCAGTTTTGGAGCTTTAGATCCTCCATGGTGTCATTGCAGAGCTCACAGGCTGCTTAACAGATAATTTTTCCTTCCTTCCTTCCTTCCTTCCTTCCTTCCTTCCTTCCTTCCTTCCTTCCCTCCCTCCCTTCCTCCCACTTTCCTCTCTCTATTTCTCTCTCTCTATTTCTCTCTTTCTGTTTCTCTCTCTTTCTATTTCTCTCTCTCTCTCTCTCTCTCTCTCTCTCTCTCTCTCTCTCTCTCTCTCTTCCTTTTCAAGAGAGGGTTTTTTGTATAATCCTGGTGGCCATACTGGGACTTACTTTTAGAGCAGGCTGGCCTCAAACTCACAGATCCACGTGCCTCTCTACCTCTGGAGTATTGGGATTAAAGGTGTGTACCACCACCACTACCCAGTCAGATACATCCTTTCAGCATCTAAAATATGGGATGGAAACTTCAGTGTTCCTTAGGCCTATGCGAAACAAACTTTGAAAAGGATTCCAGTGAGTATGGCTTGACCCTGCCTCACCTGGACTCATCATTGGCAAAGGACATGTCAACTATGACTCCCCAGGCCTTCTATCATTTTCTCTGTTTCTTCTGCCTACATCAGGAAAGCACATTAAAAACTACAATTTACCAATATGGAACTACTGCAGACAGTGGGAAGTTGCTTGATAGTAGGATAGAAGCAGAAAACAAACATTTGGATTGTCATACCTGCACTCCCTGAATAACTAATGGGAACTTGACCAGAAACACAACTGTGGTTCCATTCTATTTCAGAAGAATGGCAATACCACATACACATTATACGAATAGGCCTACAGCCCAGGCTGGTTTACTTATTAAAGGCATTGAGAGAACCCAGTCTTTGGCATCCTTTAATTTTATACATTACCACACACACACACATCCACATGATCCTTTAAGGATCAGTGAAAATGAGTTTTTGCAAACATGAGTAACTTCTAAGAATATTTCCCAAACCATATTTTGAGGGTTTCCAGTAGCAGACGGTGTTGTGAGAAGACCTAAGGTTAAATTCTTGGGGTAAATATTTCATATTAACACATCCCTGGAGAGGTAGGATCTATGCGAAAGTCTTCCTTTAAATCAACATTACCCAAATACATTTGGTCACGGAATGCTTCAAGCACATACACACAACAGAAGACAATGGAAAAGTCAGGAGGGTAGCACATGATGTTTGACAATATGATCTGAAAGGCCCTCCTTGGAATACATTTTGGAAACCAGTGACCAAAATCATTATAAAACTGCATACATTTGTCTTACACCCCTGATGGGGCAGGAAATTCTTCCAGTGCGTCCCTGCTGCGCTGAGTTAGCTTTTTCAAGTTTCATGGGGGGAGCCAAGAGCTTTAAGCTACTTCCACATGGAAAATAGTTCAAAACCTACTGAATAAATATGTTTCTTGATTCAAGTAGAGACTTTTGGGATTTAAAAAAAAACCATCTTCCCAACATAAATTCATTAGTTTGCTTTAAAAATTGATCATTGCATACTGACTGTAAGACTATTACTCACAAGGAAATGTGTATGCATGGAAAACAGAGGCAAACAAGAGAGAGTATCCTTTCTCGGGGGTTAATCAAATTGATTGTGTAAATGAAATCCTGCCTGCTGGTTTTCCTGAATTTTACTTTTCTGACATGGAAACTGAGGTAATATTACAGTCTTTTCAGGACTGTTTGAAAAAAAAAAAAAAATATATATATATATATATATATAATAGTTCCCTGAAAATAGTTTCACCATTTCTCAATATATTTCAATTAAATTAATTCATTAGAATTCATGTTAATTTAGGGTAAATTTTCAAAGCGTTGTTGAGCTTCTACTGAATGAAGAACATCCTTCTAGGTGCTGAGGATAGGGCTGGTAAGCTAAGTAGAATTAAGCTGAAACAGAAGAGAAAGAGACAGAGCTCGGTGGACTTGCATGGCTGCTTTCCTTTCCCAGAATCACAATTTCTTCAATAACTAGAACATGGACTTGCCATTATCCGAGAAAATTCTTCAGCTTACGTAATTAGTAGATCCACTGAGGCATTGCTCCTTTTGAAGCACAAGGCTTCACACATGCTTCCTAGGAACTGATTCCTGAAGTCCAGGAAGAAGAGGGTCACATGCTCCCTTCACCTCAAGTCACCTCTCCTGCAGGAAGAGTCTCAATGCTTTGCCAGAATGCGCAAGCCTGTAATGCCTCCCCCGTAACCTGATATCATGAGAGCTGCGAAACGCTGCCTAGGCTTATGTGCCTTCCATGAGGAAAATAATTAGATTTGAAATAAAGAGACGTCTACTAGCTGCTTTTTCTAAGTTCCAATGCTCGAGAAGAGCCTCGAAAAAGTACCCCTATGCTGCCAAGCCTAGTCCCAGACCTGTCCTAATGGTAGATATTTTTGAGCTAGCAGTGCATGCAAGGACAAATCTACTTTGGATGTGGATGAGTAAACAACTGGGCCTATCAAAGTATGAATTTCTCAAACACCAACCAGCTTCTCCCTTTCTATTCCAATTCCCATCACTGTTTCAAGGTTTGGGAAATAATCCAAACCTGAGTACTTATACGTCTATAAACACTTTCCTACTATACTCAGGCGTGTGTGTGTGTGTGTGTGTGTGTGTGTGTGTGTGTGTGTGTGTGTGTGTGTGTTATGTTTGTGTGTGTGTATGTGTGTGTGTATGTGTGTGTTTGTGTGTGTGTGTGTTTGTGTGTGTATGTGTGTGTTTGTGTGTGTGTGTGTGTTTATGAGCTATGCATGAGTGCATGCATCCTTTTGCATGTGTACAGGGACTTTTGCGTAAAGTGGGTTGCTTACAGGACTCATCCTCAGACAGTGGTTCACCATATCCATTGAGGCAGGGTCTTAGTCAAACTCAGAAATTATTTATTAGACTAGTTTTGCTAGCCAGCTTGCTCTGGGGATCTCCTGTTTCTGTCTTCTGAGAGTGGAATTGTAGACAAGCTACCATACTGACCTAACATTGGTATGCCTTGTTCAGATTTAAATTCAGGTCCTCAAATTTGCCTGGCAAGTGCTTTAACCACTGAGCAATCTTCCAGTTTCTTGTTTGTATTTCTAAGGTTGTCACTGGTTCACCAACTGTCAAAGGGTAGTAATAGGCAATCATTCGCCTGACCATATCTTCAGTTCATGCTAATTATACAAGAAGGAATACAGGTATATGCATTAATATTAAGTTAAATGTGCTTAAAAGGATTATTCAGACTTCTAATTCCTATTAAATTTCTTTCTTGTACTTTTACACAAACTGTATTTTACATAACATCATTTGCCCACACATTATGTTCTTATTAAATTTAATTGACAACAAGGAGGAAAAAAATATGAGTTGCCAATTTGAGGAAATTAGTACTTAAGTAAATAAAAATCAAACCTGCCCCCCCACACTGAACAACTAAAGAAGGATCCACAAAGAGCCGTAGTCAAAACAAGATCATTAAAGTACAAAATGTACTTTGATTATTTATCTTGACCAGTGTTGTTTGAGTTGAATTATTTATGATAATAATATCCTTATAAATGTACAGTAGGCTATTTTCTGTGGTAATGAAGTTTAAGTAATGTGAATAGCCAACACATTACTCTGTGCTTGCAAGCCTTTTCTGAGAAAAGCTAGATGGAGTATCTCAGCACATTCCATTTATCTTATGATGTCACAATGTGTTCATGCGAGTTTTGAACATTGATAAGTAACCAGAATGAAACCTGTCTCGCGCTGTGCACAGACGTGTACATACTTGAGTAGTCCCTAAAATCACGAGTTTCTTCATATGTTCTGCTATGGTGGGTTGTCATTTCTGCTTGTCACTCTCTATCCTGAAGAGAAGGTGGAACAAGAGGACAGACTGAGCTCGTTGCTTAGAAAGCTTCTTCGGTACCCTGTCATGATTTAATAAATGTCAGCATATCTGCAGGCACTTAATGGGTGATATGCAAGTGAATTTAGGAAAGTCCACCTTCATCTTGATAACACAATGCTTCAGAATAACTACATTATCATTAGACCACTTATGGATGTAGTGTTGCCTATGTGCTTTTGATTCTTCGTGACAAATTGTTCGTTAAGGTTTCGGAGTTGTACTGTTTCTCACCTCATGTCCCTTTCTGCGCTGCTTCTTTTCCTCTTTACCACCAACCCATCCATAGTGTCTCCAGCATGAGGTTTTTGGAGGGAGATGCTTGTGACTCACTCACTCTGAGAGAAGAGACTTGATGACTTCTCTTGGGATATATATGCTGAAGGGATAAAGGGAAGCTTTTGGGAACAAACCACACGGCTGACCTTCATCCCTCCCTGGGAGATAATACCATAGAGAAAAAATTAAGTTAGCCAAGGGAGTTTTAGTGTTTGAGGAATTCTGTGATTTACTGTTCAATATAGCAAAACTTACTGTAGAAAATACTGTGGAACACCCTGATGTACTTTGAAACACAGTGGGTCTTATCATGTAACTATTATATGAGAGTGTTAGGGAAGACATAGGGTTTTTCAGAGACTATTAAGAATGGCTGACAAACTTTTCTCCAATGAACCAAAGCAGACGTTTACCGGCACCTGAAATTCTACTCTTAAATGTATAAGAGGTGTTAGGGGTAAGTTATGTCTTTTCATCATTCGTAGCTTAGTTTCTGCCTTAAAGTAAATTGCTATATGGTGGTTTACTGTCTTATGATTCTAACATCCATTCTGCAGGTTTTAAAGTCTTTTTAAGGAGACTTTGTAGCTGAAGAAGTGTCCTATTAAAAACACATATAGCACTGGGATTTCCAACCTCACATCGACCCCTGATTTAAGTCCCTCTCAGCCTGCCTTGACAGTAAGATAGGATCAGAACTCCACAGATGCAGACACATGTCCTGCAAATTAAGCTCTGATGTCTTTTCTTAATGGAGAGTCTATGAAGTGGACAGACACAGTATTGTACAGTGTGGAAATATAGTTCCTCTATTCTCTCCTTCCAAACAGTCTGTGATAGGCCTGTGCTCTTTCTCAAACTAAATTCCAAATTAAGTTTCCATGTCTAGTATTTTTGGCTCTATTGGCTCTATTCTAAATTGAATACCCACTTTAGTTTTTGAGATAAGTCAGGTATTTGCTATATAATAACTGGATAAATGAACTTTATCCTTCATAGTTAAGAGGAATTATTTGGGATAACTAATGACAAAATTGACAGCATTCCTTTCAGGAACAACAACTTTTAAACAACACATAGAAATAAGCAGGTTAAAGAAGAGTGTAGAAATTGAGTAATAAAGGAAAGCGAGAGTTTGTAAGGAAAAGAATTAAATGACAGCGTGCTGAATAAAAGCAGGAATTTGAGGACATCAATACTGACTGATTTTGTATTAATTTTTGAACTATGTGTGTCTATGTGTATCTTTATGTGTGGGTCTGAGGAGATGCAAGGTGAGGTATCCTGGGTCTAGTAGAGGGCATCAAATTTCCTGGACCTCAAGTTAGAGACGGTTGTGTTGGGAGCTGAACAATCTGCAAGAGCAATACATGTTCTTAACTACTGAGTCCTCTCCTGAGTTCTTAGCTGTGACTCTTTTGGAAGATAATAAACTTCAATGTCTGAGTCTCTTCACCTGTGAAATAGATTGTGAGCTTCCTGGTTAATGCCAACTTAGATAGTCACTGGAGAGGATGAAGACTCAATTGAGAAAATGCTTTAATATGACTGGGCTATCAGAAAGCCTGTAGAGTATTTTACTACTAAGTAATTGATATGGAGGGACCAGGCTTTTATGACCATGGACAAGTAGGCACACCTGGTTTCTATAATAAAGCAGATTGAGCAAGCCATGTGGGAAAAGCCACTAAGCAGCACTCCTCCATGGCTTCTGCATCAGTTCCTGCCTCCAGGTTCCTGCCCTGCTTGAATTCCTGTCCTGACTTCTTTTGCTGATAGAACAGTGATGTAAACCAAACAAAGCCTTTCCTCCGAAAGTCGCTTTGGCTGTGGTGTTTCATCACAGCAGCAATATTCCCAACTAAGACAGATCATAATCCTGCACACTGTGACATTACTAAGACAATCATATTGAGTAGTTATGGGAAGTACAGCACAAGCCACCCGCCATCTAGATGCTTTATATGCAGACAGTGACTGTAATGATGATTTGATCTCTGGATGTTTTCCTCAGTCTCTTTAGAAAGATGTCCTGAGCATAGCGGTCAATGATATCATCCCTAAAGAATTATCCAAGTGAATGCCGATGGTTACAATTCCATTCATTCGAGTTATACTGGAACTAAATCGGATTCGATGCTCAGGGTTGGAAACCCAAACTTGCTACAAAGAAGAACCAATAAAAATGTTCACACTTGATTGTTATGCTTATATCGCCTTTTGGAAAAGTCTGTGATCCTGACTGCAGAATCTTAGACAATGACTGTGGTTTACCCTCAGGGAAATCAGGAAGTTTCATTATGGAAAGCTGAGGTTGCAAAGATTCCTACTTTCTGTTCGAGAGTGAATCAGAATTAAAGGCCAGTGTAAATCATGACCCACCAAAGCTCTTCCCCAAATGCTCATGTTCTAAGGTCACGTTTCAAGAGAATAGACTGGCATATTTGGTGGAGGACATTTCAAGGCAGTGCCGGCTTTAGGAAAGTAGCGGAGTTGGTCATGAATGGATGCTTTTAGCCAAAGGTATAAGAACTGAGAGCACAGGTGAACAGACAGACAACATTCGTGCAACTTAAACAGAAAGAGCATAATTAAATTTCCTAGAAAAGACAGAGATGTTAAAAGATTTGTGCAACAAAAAGTAATCCAAAGGTCTTTTTTAAAGGATATTAGAAAAAAAGGAATACAGGGCATCTCAAGAATAGGCAAACCCAATCTGTCACATGCTTAATGGTGGAAAGACACAAATTTGCTTCAATGGTTGGAAAACTCATTTTAAAAATAAACTTTGAAATTTTTGACTGCATACAAACATAAGAAGTATCACTTGACAGAACTTATTTCAAAGAGCAAGACACTTTGAGGCAATGATAGGCGTGGATCCTGCAAGGCTGGGTTTACCTTGAGATGATGACTAACATTAACAAGGTCTACATGGTACTTTTATTCTTTCAGTCATAAAGAAGTGCAAGAGTCATGGGGTTACAGAAGTTTCCACTGAAATTTCCAAAACAAGCCTGTAAGTCAAAGAGCTTACAACATCTGAACCTTTAGCTCCTGTGACCAGAGAAAATAGAGTGAAACTGTAAGAAGGAAGTTAAGAGTTTCACTGGAGCAGAGAAAAACCAAAGATACAAGCATCATGGAGTACCCACTGAGGGACACGGCAGGCTATGTGCAAAGCCAGCCCAAGAGAGTGCGTTTGAATCTTGTAACCTCAGAGCCAAAAGGGTGAGGCCACCAAAGCCCAAGTCTCATTACAGTATCTCTCCAGATACAGGTACCAATAAAAGATGCAGTAACCTCCAAACTGTGATACAAAACAATCCTTTGTATCACACATCTTGGGTTAGACGATTCTCAGATACTTTGCTACAGTAATAGAACACCAACTAACATACTGTTAGTGGTTCTGTTATTACCTCTCTGGATTACTTTAATGCCTTCCCAACTGGTCTAAAGACTTCAACACTTACTTTAAGGTGTTTATTGACTCTCCTCTCAGTTGCTGGTTTTATATGTGTCATATGCAATAAACCTTCAGCTGAAATGCTCCTCCTAGGTACCTTCTGATCTATGTATTCATGTACCACCGTCTCGGTATTCTCCAGTCACATCCTGTAGAAATTCTATTTCTCATGTTTCCCATCTTTCTGTGAATTTTCCTTCTGTAAACTTCATAATTTCGTATCGAATATGCTTAGGTTCTGACTTACCCTTTCTAAGTTATAAGATTCACGGGGGGCGGGGGGTGACATTCCTTTCTCTTTTATTGACTGTATCTCGTCATCCTGGATAGTGTCTACATACATCATGCATTTATAATCAATGGACATATGGCAGTTTAAGCAACTGAGAGAAAAAAAAATCAGCCAAGGAAAAAGATGAATCAAAGATTTCATTCATTGCAAATGGTGTATATTGATGTTAACACTATACATTGGGGGGATGAGGGTGGGGTACGGGTGAGCGTTACAGCCTGGGTGCAGAGGTCAGAGGACAGCTTCTAGAGGTATGTTCTTCATTTCTACTGTATGAGTCTTGAGACTAAATTGGGGTTTTCAGACTTAGCAACTATTTCTTTTAAGATATTTTCAGCTGAGCAATTATCACAACTGGCATGCACAAGAAGCAGGAGCTGCAGGCTGAGAGTCAATAGGGAGAATAGCATTAGGAGAGAAGCTTGCAAAGACCGTGGGAGAGGGTAGATCATATAGTCTTTTGCCCTGATGTTAACATTTAAGAGCTATGTACATGTGGAGTTTTCCATTAAGATTTATTTATGTTTTCTTGTTCACAGTATACAATCTGTATTCTAGTCTGTCTACCGTCTTCAGCTACTGAGGAACTGTGACTCTTGAACCAATGATTACCATCTTCACCCCTCCTGTGTCTATGTGTATGATAACTAACCAGAGGATTTTATACACACCACCAGTCGGAGTGGATATGCAGTCCTTATACCCGTTACTCGGTGTTAAAAGATTTGCTTTTGTTTTTAAAAGCTCGGTCCTCCATCCTCTTGTGGGTAAGGATGTCCCTGTATAGTGTGAGGGGGTTTAGTGTGACTCTTTAGGGCAGTTATCGTTTCCTTGAAGGGGTAATAAACTGGATATAAGCAAAGAAGAGATGCAGGTTCAGCCGTGATGTACTAGGAGGTGTGGATTACGGCAGCCCACAGCAGCACCGCTTTCCTGGTTCTGAACTTCTCTCATGGCTTGAGGAAGTACAAAGAAAGGTGTAACAAACGTAGGATCTGAACAAAAAAAAGAAGGTGTCCATGTGTTAGGACTGATGCCGGAAGATAAAACCAAGAAAACCAATTAGATCTCTAAGCTTTAGAAGAAAAGGTCGTGTCCAAAGATTTAATATTTCTAACTTTAGCCCCTAGTGCCTCCCTGTTCTTATTGATCTCTGATAGTGCCTGACTCACTTTCTTTAACGGTCACCCTAGCAACCCCATATCCCAACAGATCTAAGAATTTTCTTCATGTTTTACACATAACTTAGTTGGGAAAAACAAGGCAGCTGGGATTCCTAACATGAAGAGATTTTCTTTTTATAACTGCGAGTTCCACTCTTTAGAACAAAGATATTGGACTCAGGCTAGAGGTCAATAAAAATTGTAACCTACTTGTAAAACCTGTGCTCCTCTTCTGTGCTTCCAAGCACCGTGTTGTCCCCGCAGGCACTGTGAAGTGTACAGAGGATGACGCTTCTGCCGTCCTCATCAAATTCTACCTATTGTAGATGGGATCATATTTTTCAAGGTTATTATCAATTTTGAAGTTCAAGAAATAAGAGAGAAAAATCAACAGTTGGTGTTTGGGGAGCAAAGAGAACTGTTTTAAATAACTCTGTAAGTCAGTACGCAATTTTACAGCAATATCCAGGAGAATGCAATCAGTGGTTTTATTAGATAGGGAAATACTCTAGATGACAGTGTGTGTTATAACAATAAACAGAATTGGAATGAAACATTGCTCTATAGAGCTTAATTTATTAAATGAAAACTTAAAATACAAGGCAAATGTCTGAAAGAAGTGAAAACATGAACAAGGCCAGGAAGTCAGAACTGTTCCCTGGGCTGGGAAGATGGTTGAGTTGCTCTCTTGCCTACCTTGCAAACATGAGGACTTGCCTTCAGATAAACAGCTCTCAGGGAAAACGTCAGAGTGGTGGTCAGCACCTGTAATGTCAATACAGAACGACAGTCAAGAGGATGATCGCAGGGCTTAGCAGCCTACCTGTCTAGTCAGAGTCAGTCTCAAAATCTAAGATGGACATAACTGAAGCAAGCTTCTGCCATGAAATTCTGTCCTCTACACAGTTATACCCACATGCCCTTCTACACACATGCATATACTCACAGAATAAACAATATTTTTAAAGGAGGATATCGTTTATGTTTAATGTGAAAATCATATGGTTATACATAAAATAAGGTTAAATCTTAAAAGTTTTTAAAATGAATTGGATGTTTTTGTCATGCTTTCGATACAAAATCATCTACATTTCATTTCTCATAATTAATAATATATGGTAATTGCTTGGCGACAGTCATTTACTCTCTATTAATAGAGTGCCGTTTTTGTTTCCAACATATTATAGACATACAACTTGATATCTAAATTTGAAATGGAGGTATTTGTGTCTTTTATTCATTCTTTATTCCATATGTCAAATACATCACAGCAGGTTTTACATATAAGCTTCAAAATGTGAATTAGGAACTAATATAACTCGATCATTTTTATAGTCATGACTGTCTCCTTATCTCCCTCAAATTTCACTTTTATAGTATATAGTATTTGGAGAAGAACAGAAGAGATTTTTGGAACTATGAAGCAGAGCATATATCCATTCAAACACTTGGGAGATAAAAATGAAATAAGAGAGATAAAATTCTAAAGGTAGGCACGAGTAGAGCAGACTTTCATTGCTAATGTAGCTTCGTAAGGCTCAAGTCCAGTGTATTAGCGAATGGACCTTCGGAAATCTCCTGCCCTCGGTTAGTCATAATTTGTCATAATGAGCGGTGGCACAATATGGTGTGAATATAAAATTGCATAATGTGTGTTAAGCACTTGTTACAGAGCTTTGCAATTCTATTAAATCACCACCACTTCCACTACTAATGTAGTAAGCAGTAAAATAGAAAATATGCCTCTTCCATTCACATATGGACACATTATCATATTGAAGAAAACTAGACTACTTTCTCCAATTTTTTTAATTCATTTTAGTGTATGGCTTCATCCATAACACTTTCTTCCTCTCTAAATTCCCAAGTATGAAATAACACAGGTGTACAATTTATAGAGTTCATGCTCTTATGCCTGCTCTCGAAAGGCCACACATACTCTTTGTGTCGCCAAATTACATTCCATCTGTTTTCATATGTACCTCTTTTATCCTCAAATCCTATCCATCAATTTCCAGATGGCTACACCTCCTTGATCTTATCTGGATTTTACAGTTGTAATTTCCCTGAGTTCCTTGAAGATGATAATATTCCTCCATCGAAAAGGAGTCAGGGAGTCAACACGTAAAGTTAAAACTGCTCACGAGGACAACAAAGGTTTAAAGATGCTGTACTTAGCTTTCATGTCCTCTTTCAAGGTCCTTTTGGTTAATTAGTATGTTTAGCTTGCTTGCGTGTGTTTAGACTCTGAGATTCTTATTCTTTTCCATCCCTTTAACTCCTTCCCTTTCTTTTAGTCTTTTGCATCAACCCTATGCAATCACCATGCTCATTGCGCCCCCTTCCCAGCCCAGAGAGAATCTTTTTTTTCTGTTGTTAATGCTCCTAACACTTCTCTACTGAAATCATGCTCAGTGTCCTGTTAGAGGAATTTCAATCAAAGTTTACCATCTGGTCAATCTTATATAGTAGAGGGATGGCAAATTTAGTGTAACAGATAGAGTAGGGTTTGTTACACATCCCCTGTGCTCCCTGAATTTTCCCAGCCTCTTGTAATTAGTTTGAAATTGGGTAATGAGTCCTGGATGATAGTCGGAGGATGAATGACTTAGGGCTCCTGTATATAGGAGCAGATCCTAGAAGCTACAGAGCAATGGCAGATGACAGAAGCACCGATATTGGTGAGTCCTTTAATGGCTACCTGCCCACAAATACACCCTTAACTACTGGTGTACGTACATCACAATTGTGAAATGTATGTTTGCAGTGTAATACATGATGTTTCTGATTAGGCATCAGTCCTCAATATACCCCAGCCATGATCAATTAGACTAAGTAGTGATTAACTTAGTAGAAAAGTTAAGCCACCAGTACAGGCAACAGCACTGAATCACAGTCGCCATTTCTCCAACAGTAAAATCATCCAGGAATGACTGCTTTTTAATCAACAAAGTCAGATAAAACATTAACAAGAGTAAAAGTAATCAAAACCGTGAAGGCTTTGTGTGGCTATGCATGCTTCATTAGTGCAGTACTGGGATGGGGCATTGATGACTTTCAAACATTTGGTAAGCAATGCCCATTCAGAAAAACACGAGTTCTATCAACTGACTGATACAGACGAGTCATATTATCAGACTGTTACTTGGACTCCTTTAAACATCTGAACCTTGTTCTAAATAAAAATTGGGATTTACCATGTGCCATGACTCGGTTTCATATTTTCATAGTCTGCCTACTTACATTTGAGGGAAAAAGGTGGAATCAAGACATGATTTTTCTTTGGTTCTTCAAGTTTAATTGGATCAAGGGGCTTTTGTGGAAATACTGTTTCATTTAAAAGCAAAGACACCTTCTAAGTTAATCTAAGATGGGGTATTTGGAAATCTGCAACCAGAGAAGGACTCATCAGCAGAGCACAGTAGTTTCTTTGGGGAAGTTGTCTCTATCTGAAGCATTTGCAATACGAGAAAAGGAAAAAGCAGCCATTGACTAAGTGCACCTGTCTTTGCTTTTTAACTTTAAAGCTATAAATAGGCCCTGGGAATTTCCTCCCTGTGACAAACTGACCAACCCTTCAACGTCACATTTAAGTTTCGTAGTTCTACCCTCTATATCCACACATCCTAGAGCTTCTCAGATCCCTCTAGGGACATGTGCGGCAAATGCTATGTTCAGGCCAGGAGTTTAACCTGTTCTTGGGAGAGTTTTTATCATGATTTCTATTCCAATAACACGTATTTTGGTAGTTCATGAAGAGGGTACTCTGCGATATTAAAAGGTAGACATTTGTCAGAAACTGCAGCCAGGGGCAGTGTTCTTTACAAACATGACCAAGCAGATTATTAGAACCAAGCACATGTATAGTTTCCTTCAAAGAGAAACCGTTCATAGGTGTACCTAGGTGTGCTGGATTCTTGACCACCTTATCCATGTATTTAAGGGTCATCTTTGACACTAGAATTTAACCTGTACCTCATTCTATCACATACATATTCTAAAGATTTTCATATACCTTTCTACTCACTCCAGTATGACTGGGTCACACCTCGTTAAATGTTTCCTAGCCAACTATGTTTTCTCTTAAAATAAAGCTAAATGGCCATTATGAACCTTAACCCATGATTTATTACTATTTATAGTATCCATCTCACTCTCATCATTCCAGCCACATTGACCATCTAAAACTATGATTTGCCTTCTCCATGCTTCCTTACACCACAGGGCTCTGGTACACACTGCCACCTCTTTTGGAAACTGAGTCTCTCTTGCCTTCAGCAGCCCCTTAGTCAAAGTAGATGTGCAATCTTCCTTCAATGAATCCTCAGTGATTCTTGAGAATTGTTTTCTCTGGGGTCATCTTGTATCATTTTGTATGCCACTAATCAAAATTGGAATTCCATTTTTCTTCACATGATGACATATATATATATATATATATATATATATATATAAATTAAACTCCTCTTTACAAATGAATAGATCCTGACTGCTTGTTTCTTTTAGAACTGGATATATAATAAGTATCCAATAAATACACATTAACCAAATGAGTATAACTTGTGAATGAGTCTCAGCCTTCTATCTGAAAATCTTTCATACTTGCTATGAGGATGTGTGAGATATGGTTCATAAAGTACTTTGCACAGTGCCAGGAACTACAAGTGTTCTCTATAAATAATAACCACAATAAAAGTAAAAACAAGATGACCACATGTAATTTCCTTCTTTAAATAGCACCAGAGAGTCAGTCTACAGAGCAAGTGATTGGGTTTTTTTTTTTCTTTTCTTTTTGGTTGCACTTTAATGAGCTAATCATCAATACCTTTGCAACCAGTAAAGTTGTAAGGTAGATAGCCAGGTGGGGTTAATAGTGGATTAAGCAGAAACTGAAGAATGAAGTTTAAGATCAAGCCTAGCACACTTCAGAGAGAAGCTGGTCTGCCAGCCCCGCAGAGTTGGCACTGCAGGGTGACAGGATTTCTGCATCTACAGGAACAAAGAAGCACTAAGCACAGTGCAGACCAGAGATTCCACTTTCCATACAGAGTCATGTCACAAAAACAACAGGTAAAAGAGGCTGAACTGTGAGGATACAGTAATCCCTTCATTCTATCTCACTAGTCAGGTAAATAACTCCTTTCGAATATGAGTAAAAAGGCAGGTTAATGAAAAGGCAAAAATTCCAAGTCAAATGGAAACCCACCCATATGTAATGAGACATCAAGGTGCAGGAAGATGGCTCATTTGGTAAAGTACTTCATATGCAAGCCCAAAGATCTTGATTTGATCCCCAGCACATACATAAAAGCTAGGCTCAGCAATTCTTGGGGTGACATTAAATTTCTGAAGGACGCTGGCCAGCCTGTTAAACTGTCCAAGTAAACTCTAGGCTCAAAAAGAGACCCTGTTTTCAATAACAGAGATGCAGGCACACAGCTTTGGTAGCAGTACTTAGGAGACAGAGAGACTTGGATTTCTCTAAATTCAAAATCAGCTTGATCTCTGGCCTCCACACATGTGTGTACACATTTGTATGCATAGCTCCACATAAACACATACACACACACACACACACACACACATACACACACGCATACACATACATACACACACTACACATACACACACACACACACACACACACACACACACACACACACACACATCAGAGAAGAGACTTCGATCCTTGTTTATGTTCATGTTAGATATGATATGCATCTTCATAGAGTCCCTCTTTCCATGACAGTTTTCAGTGTAAAGTCCTGTGCGGCCAAGGTGTGATGTGTGTTTAGAACTACAGTATCACTTCAATGAACTCGATGAGCCTGAGGCTCTGGGAAGCAGTGACCTCATAGGCATGGAGTACCCCCACCTCTCCATGCTATCTTTTCACCTTCAACACCTCTGTGATCACTGCCTGAATCAAATGCAATTCCTTTAATCCCGTTCTCAGGCTTCCTTTCTGAAGGAAATATTTTGAAGTATATATGATATTTAAAATGAAATTCTATGAGCCCATTTGAAAGCTGTTCATCTGCATGTGAGACACTGCCTGCTGTTTCCCTGTTATCTGTTCTCTTTCCCCGTATATTAATAGGAGTTTAGTGGAGCACATTTCTCAGATGCTGTTTGAATTGGTTATGGCTATTTAAATTAGGTGCTGGCAAACAGAACAAGAACAGAAATAATATTTATAACTGCAAATTTCTCTACTTATAAAAAGTGCATTCCCCCTTTTCTGATTCTATCCCTGTTAGCTGGAATTTTAATATAATGGTCACATTAAGCCAGTCCTCTTCTATCAGAAGGTGTGGCTTTGTGCGAAGGGTGACAGAGAAAGAGGGAACCAACGCACTAAAGCACCAATCAAGATGAAAGTGTAAACCAAAGACCAGTGAGTGCAAGAAATACACCCTCATTTCATTTAAATCATCACCATTCAGTTCACATAGGTATAGGCTACTTGTAGTCTGGTGTATATTGTAATTATTTTTAATTAGTTACTAGAGAAATGTGAATGAGGCACAGAAACTTTTTTTCTCTCTCCCTACCTCTCTCACTCCTTTTCTCCCTTCCTGTCAATCTCCTTCCTTGTTCTTTACCTTGTCTGTCCTTTAAAAACAAAACAATTGCTTTTATTAGCCTTGACAAATGGCTCAGAGGTTAAGAGATCTCTGTTCTTGCAAAGGACCTAATTTTGTTTCCTGATACCCATATACGGTGGCTAATCACTGTCTGTGTCTCCAGCTCCAGGATGTTCTAGTGTCATCTGGCCTTTTTCTACACAAACCAGTCACGTGTGTGTGTGTGTGTGTGTGTGTGTGTGTGTGTGTGTGTGTGTGTGAGCATACTACTCACAGAATTCAATTCTCTCCTTCCTCCATCTAAGTCCAAAGGCTGAAACTAAGATCATCAGGCTTGGTGGAAAATGCCTTACTCGGTCTCTTAGGCATTGTTCTAGGGTTGTGAAGACACATCATGACCACGATATCTCCTATAAGAGAAAGAATTTAACTGGGGGCTCACAATTTTAAAGGGTTAATTGTGATCATCACAGTGGGAACCAGATGGGTATACTGCTAGAGCAGAAGGTGACAGCTTTACATTTGACACAAAGTTAGCAGGCAGAAAGGATAAGACTGGGTCTTGCACAGGCTTTTTAAACCGGAAAGCTTATAACCAGTGATTTACCTCTCCCAACAAGACCATACCTCGTGATCCGTCCCAAAATATTCCACTCCCCAGTGACTAAGCATTCAAACGTATGAGGCTATTGGCAGGTGAGTGCCCTTCTTATTTAAAGCATCACACTGGGTAATTTTGCCACCACACTAAGTTTAAAGTTTGTTTTTGTTTGTAAAAAAATTTACATGACTGTATGAAGTGTACATTTGTGCCCTTGTGCCTGTACATTTGGAGGCCAGAGGTCAATAGCACTTGCCTTTCTCTATTGATCTTCACTTTATCATCTAGAGACAGTCTGTTAGAAAACCTGATGGTGGCAGTTTTGGTCCAACTAGCTGGCCAGTGAGGCTGCCTCTGCCTCACAAAGGCCAGATTATAAACACACGTGACTACACTTAGCTTCCATGTGGGCACTGAAGATCTTGATTCAGGTTCCCATGCCGTACAGGAGGCACATTACTTACTGTGCCATCTTGCCAAACCCTCATTCAAAGGTTGGGCTCTAGAACTATTCCTTAGTCCATTTCAGCTGTTATAAAGACTCAGCTGACCATGTGCCGTCCATGGGCCAGGCCCTTTAGGGTAACTAAAGACTTAATGATTTTAATGAGGCTGTGTGTGGGGTGAAAGCAAATACAGTCTCTGCTCCACTCTTTGTCCCCATGTTTCCTTTAGACAGGAGCCATTCTGGGTTAATACATTTAAAATGGTTGGGTGGTCCCATTCCTCAAACGGGAGCTGAGCCTAACCTCTGGATATGGCCTCTGCAGGTTCTCCCTCCCCTTCGTTGGGTTTTTCAGCTAATGGCATCCCTGTTGGGTCCTGGGGGACTCTTGCTTTCCTGGCATCTGGGTCATTTTGGTGGCTACCTGTAGTTCCCCATCACCCATTGTTACACACCTCTGTTCAATTTGCTGAACCTTTTCCCTCTTCCTCCTCACTCCGTCCTAAGTCCCTCCCTCCCTCTACCTTCTTTAATTAATTTGTTGCCCCTTCTAAGTAGGACTGAAGCATCCACACTTGGTCTACCTCACCTGGCATCCATCCCATATGCAGACACCAAACCCAGACACTATTGCTGATACCAAGAAGTGCTTGCTGACAGGAGCCTGATATAGCTGTCTCCCGAGAGGCTCTGCCAGAGCCTAATGAATACAGAGGTGGATGCTTGCAGCCAATCATCATCGGACTGAGCATGAGGGAGCCCAATGGAGGAGTTAGGGGAAAAGCTGAAGGGGTTTTCAACCCAGAGGAAGAACAACAATACCAACCAACCAGACCCCCCAGAGCTCCCAAGAACTAAATCACTAACCAAAGAGTACATGGAGGGACCCAGAGCTCCAGCTGCATATGTAGCAGAGATGGCCTTTCTGGCATTGCTGGGAGGAGAGCTCCTTGGTCCTGTGAAGGCTGGATGACCCAGCGTAGGAGAATGCTAGGGTAGTGAGGCAGGAGTGGGTGGGAGTGTGGGGGAGCACTCTCATAGAGGAATGGAGAGGGAGGATGGGATAGTGGATTCCAGAAGGGAAACCAACTAAGGGGATAACATTTGAAATGTAAATAAAGAAAATATCCAATTAAAAACAACAACAACAATAACAAAAACAAAAACAAAATACAGTTACCTGATTCAACCCTTTGGAAGCCAAAAGTTCTGTAATTCAATTTCATTTCCATCTCATCAGTCTGCCATTCTTCCTCCAAGTCTATTGACTGGACAGTCACCCACTGATGATCTATATGGCACAAGCTATTGGGTGTCACATTTCTAGATGTTTCTAAAAGCACACAAAAGATAAACACTGGGTTTCTAAAAGAAGGAGCACACAATGTTACACCACCATAAACCGTAACCAGGAAAAAATATTTACGAGCATGTGTGTATGTGTAAATTATTTACACACATATGTTCATGTGTAGACAAAAGGAGGGAGACACATTTTTCCCCACAACATCCATTTTTCCTTTATCAGTTAATTTTTTCCTTAGCCATAGTTCCATCCGCACACCTACTAGTTAACTATATGGCATTTATATGTGCATAGAATCATAAAGTAACACAGGAAAAATGGGAAGGAAATGGAAAGGAGGGGAGACAGGGTGGATGGAAGAGAAGGAGGAGGAAGTACAGCCAATGCTGACCAGAACCTCGGTGTAGTGTGAGGCACTTGGGCGCCTGAGTTCATGAAAGTTAAATTTCCCCAAGGCAGAACAAAGTGTGCCTCCTCCTTAGCGCCCACTATTTGTGAATATGGAGGAAGAAACATTGTAATAACTTTCAAGTGAAAAAATGGTTCAGAGAGTAATCAATGTCCTACATGCACACTGATCACAATTATGGCAGCATCACAAAAAAAAATAGTTTTCTGGAAACCTCTGTATGTTTCCATCACATAGGGCGTAAGGACTCCTGTGTGGACTGAGGGATTCCCCCACTGGGTCGTGAACACAGAGGCTAAGTCCCTAAGCTAAACCACAGTTGTTCCTTTGTTCAGGCTCAGTAAAACTTTCCTGGTCAGACCTTTTACCCTTTGTCATGGAGGTTATAGCTAAAGTCACCCCTGGAGTTTGAGTATCTATAAAGGAGTAAATGATAAGTGGGAAAATGTCTCAAATTTTCATTTGAAGAGGAATGTAATGGTGGCTCCTGTACATTTCAAATCAGTATCTCTAAATTATTATATTCAGTTTATCAACATATGCATCCGAATGGTCCATATTGAAGGTTTATCATTATTGCTAAGATAGCTCAGATCAAGTACTAACACGATGATGTCGTTCAGATGTACTTATTTCAGTCGGAGACCCTGTTACTTGCTTCCTTGAAATAATTATAGCTAGTTTTCGAAATGGAGCTCAATGCAAAGAGCCAATATTTTCTAATTAATTTCTTGAGGAATAGTGTCTTTATTACATGACTCTGAAAGTTATATCAAGGTGATTTCATAAGATTTTTTTTCATTTTAAACAAGGGTTCTATTCAATTTTTACATGTAAATTTTCATCCCTACTATACATTTTTACTGTAAATCTAAGATAAAAGAGTTTTTTTCAAGTCTTTGAGCTGTAATCCAATGTCATATTAGAGAACTTTAATATGTTTTTAGAATTTTATTCCATATTCCAGAACTCTTGAGTCACTCACGGTTGTGCAGCAGTTAGAGGCAAGGGGAGAAATCTAGAGCTCTAAATGGTATTTTAAGCAATTTCTTTTATTTCCATCGAATAAAATCATTTAAAGTAGAAAATGTCTCTAATGAAACTGTTTCCGTTTCTTTTGAACTTCCTGGGTTTTGTACAGCCTCGCATGGCCTGTGAATGACAAGGGTTATGAAAGGCGCATGGAAGAGCAGAGCCCAGCACTCCTGTATGAGAAAAGAAGACAGAAAAGGAAGGGTATAGATTTTTCCCAATCTGTTGGTTGCCTTTTTTATCCTATTGACAGTGTCCTTTGCCTTACAGAAGCTTTGCAATTTTTACAAAGTCCCAATTGTCAATTTTTGATCTTAGAGCATAAGCCATTGGTCTTATGTTCAAAAAATTTTCCCATGTCCCTGAGTTCGAGGATCTTCCCCATTTTTCTCTTCTACTAGTTTCGGTGTGTCTGGTTTTATGTGGAGGCTCTTGATCCACTGGACTTGAGCATAAGGAGATAAGAATAGATTCTTTGCATTCTTCTACATGCTGACCTCCAGTTGAACCAGCTCCATTTGCTGAAAATGCTATCTTTTTTCCATTCGATGATTTTAGCTCCTTTGTCAAAGATCAAGTGACCATAGCTGAGTGGGTTCATTTATGGGTCTTCAATTCTATTCCACTGGTCTATCTGCCTGTCTCTGTACCAACACCATGCAGGATTTATCACAATTGCTCTGTAATACAGTTTGAGATTGGGGATGGTGACTCCCTCAGAAGTTTTTATTGTTGAGAATAGTTTTTACTATCCTGCTTTTTTTTCTGTTATTCCAATTTTCTCTTTCTAAATCTATAAAGAAATAAGTTGGAAGTTTGATGGAGATTGCATTGAATCTGTAGATTGCGTTTGGCAAGATGGCCATTTTTACAATATTAACCCTGTCCATCCATTAGCATGGGAGATCTTTCCATCTTCTGAGATCTTCCTCAATTTCTTTCTTCAGAGACTTGAAGTTCCTGTCACACAGATCTTTCACTTGCTTGGTTAGTCATGCTAAGGTATTTTATATTATTTGGGACTATTGTGAAGGCTGTCATTTCTCTAACTTCTTTCTCATCCTGTTTATCCTTTGAGTAAAGGAAGGCAACTGATTTTCTTTGAGTTAATTTTTTATCTAGTCACTTTGCTGAAGTTGTTTATTCGGTTTAGGAGTTCTCTGGTAGAATTTTTGGGAACGCATAATTATACTATCATATCATCTGCAATTAGTGATACTTTGACTTCTTCCTTTTCAATTTGTATCATTTTGACCTCTTTTTTGTTGTCTAATTGTTCTGGCTAGAACTTCAAGTACTATATTGAATAAGTAGGAAAGAGTGGGAAACCTTGTCCAGTCCCTGATTTTAGTGAGATTGCTTCAAGTTTCTCTCCATTTAGTTTGTTGTTGGCTGCTGGTTTGCTGTATATTGCTTTTACTATGTTTAGGTATGGGCTTTAAATTCCCGATCTTTCTGAAACTTTAACATGAAGGGGGTGTTAAATTTTGTCAAATGCTTTCCTCAGCATCTAATGAGATGATGTATTTTGTTCTTTGGGGTTGTTTATATAGAGGGCTAATGTCTAATGCATACAAAGAACTCAAGAAGGTAGACGCCAGAGAACCAAATAATCCTATTTAAAAATGGGGCACAGAACTAAACAAAGAATTCTTAACTGAGAAATATGGAATGGCTGAGAAGCACCTAAAATGTTTAAAATCCTTAGTCATTGGGGAAATACAAATCAAAACAGTCCTGAGATTCTACCTCACACCAGTCAGAATGGCTAAGATCAAAAACTCAGGAGAGAGCAGATGCCAATGAGGATGTGGAGAAAGAGGAACACTCCTTCACTGTTGGTGGGATTGCAAGCTGATACAACCGCTCTGGAAATCAGTTTGGTGGTGCCTCTTAAAATTGGACATTGTACTACCTAAGGACCCAGCTATACCACTCCTAGGCATATACCCAAAAGATGCTCCAACATATAACAAAGACACATGCTCCACTATGTTCATCGCAACCTTATTTATAATAGCCAGAAGCTGGAAAGAACCCAGATGTCCTTCAACAGAGGAATGGATACAGAAAATGTGGTATATATACACAATGGATTACTACATAGCTACTAAAAACAATAGCTTCATGAAATTCATAGGCAAATGGATGGAACTAGAAAATACCATCCTGAATGAGGTAACGCAATCACCAAAGAACACACAGATATGCACTCTCTGATAAGTGGATATTAGCCCCCAAACTTGGAATACCCAAGATACAATTCACAGACCATATGAAGCTCAAGAAGGAGGAAGACCAAAATTTAGATGCTTCAGTTATTCTTAGAAGGGGGAACAAAACACTTATGGAAGGAAATACAGAGAGGAAGAGTGGAGCAGAGACTGAAGGGAAGACCATCCAGAGACTACCCCACCTGGGGATCCATCCCATATGCAGCCAGCAAACCCAGTCACTACTGCTGATGCCAAGAAGTGCTTGCTGACAGGAGCCTGATATGGATGTCTCTGAGAGGTTCTGCCAGAGCCTTACTGGTACAGATGAGGATGCTTGCAGTTAACCATCAGACTGAGCATCAGGACCCCAATAGAGGAGTTAGAAAAGTACTGAAGTATCTGAAAGGGTTTGCAACCTGTAGGAAGAACAACAATATCAACCAATCAGACCCCCAGAGCTCCCAGGGACTAAACCACCAACCAAAGAGGGACCCATGGCTCTAACGGCATACGTAGCAGAGTGTCTCATTGTCTGGTATCAAGAGTAGGAGAAGCCCTTGGTCCTGTGAAGGCTCTTTTCCCCAGTGTATGTGGAATGCTAGGGTGTTGAGGTGGGAGTGGCTGGGTGGAAGGGGGAGCATCCTCATAGAAGCAGGGGGAGGGGAGAACTGGGAAAGGGGATAACATTTGAAATGCAAATACATAAAATATCCAATTAAAAAAAAAGAAGGGTATCGCAATAATGCATGAATGAACAGATAGCAAGCACTGAATGTATGCCGCTTCATGATAGCTAAGAGCAGGCAGTGGACTCCTGCATCCTTTGAAGTTACTATGGAATGAGTAAACTCTGTTTTGCCTAATGATTCACATTCTCCCTTTTGCTACCTGCATCTAAAAATATTTTGAGAAAGTACAATGCAGACTATCAACATTCACTATTAACACAATGTCTTACACTGTAGACAATGTTACCGTGTGGAAAGATTGGTATATGATCAAAGAATTGCCAAAATTAGACAAGAGGAAAAGGCCAATTCAAGCACTGTGCAGGAGTGTAGTGGGCTATCTGCCTTAGGCTAAGAGCCAGAGACATTTTATGTATGAGCTATCATTTTTATTTTTCGGTTTCTGCTCCTCTCACCATGTAAAGTAGGGTAGTGCTTATTGGTCAACGTTTGACATAGGCTGTGTATAATGGGTTCACAGAGTGACAGATTAGTGGGAGAGGTCCTGACTGGTCATGCTAAGACATGGCACTCCTTCAATATTGCCCATGCTTGGGTCAGGTTTTAAGCATCTGGGTAGCTGGAAAAGTGATTATTTGGTCCACAGTGAGCTGCTATTTCTTTTGTGACAGCTAAAGGACGCTTCCAAGACAACTTTTATGTTGTAGAAAGTTCGTGCTAGGACTGTTGCTTCCATTTAAATTCTCAAAATTGATCTTCTCTCCATAATACTTCTTTTGGCATATGTACTATGCACAGTATATGTGGTAGTTTGTTTGAGAACGTGCTCCGCAAGCTCATATATGTTTGAGTTTATTGTCCTCCAGTTGGTGGAACTGTTTGGAAAGGATTGAGAAGTGTGGCCCTGATGGAGGAAGGGTGTCAACTGGGGGAAAGGCTTGATGCTTCAGAATAGTTAGATTATTTGCAGTTAGCTCTCTCTCCCTGCTTCTGCCTTCTGCTTGTGCATAAAGATGAAAGCCTTCAACTGCTGTCCTATGCTGTCCTGCCTGCTGCCATGCTCCCAGCCATGATGGTCGTGAACTCTAACCCTGAAACTATAACACATTCTTCTGTAATTTGCCTTGGTCATGGAATCATATCATAGCAAGAGAAAAGTAGGACAGGGAGCTGTAATACCTCATTGTATTTTTGCCATTATTGCTGCTAGTCTCTTACTGTTGTGGAAATACATTGTGGGAAGTATGAAAATACTCTGACAATAACTTTTGGTGATATTAGAAGAGAAAGAAAGTAACTACAGGACAGAGAACACCTCCTATACCATTTAGCTTATAATTTGCTGTGCAAATAATGTTTACAGATATCTAGATTCTTGCATTACACCACACATGAAAAAAGGACCCTTCTGTAGTATAGATTGAATAAATTCTAGATGAAATTGTTCCTATCAGATACATTTTCACATATACATTACATTGACAAAGCACGTGTACATAAATGCACACACACGCACACACACATTCTCTCCTCTCTCTCTCTCTCTCTCTCTCTCTCTCTCTCTCTCTCTCTCTCTCTTCCTGCAAGTTCAGAAAGCACTTCTTATTACTTTCTTATTTTTACTCCTTACTTTTAATAGAAGAGGTCAGATCTGCCTAACTCAAGGTGAGGGAAACATTCCTCAGGGATATGGAGACCTCACGGAATCTATAGGAAAGCTTGAAATGACTACCTATCTGTTCTCAGGAGTGAACCTGAAATGGTAAGAAGGGAATGGTCTTACAGCAAACAGTAAGATCAATTGTCCCTAGGACATAGAATGGATGGGCCTGTATACAACCAGACAATCATGATTCACAACAGAGACACTATTTGGACTTATTTCTAGGTTTCAACCCCAGTGGATAGAGCTCATTGCTTCAGTCCAGTGTAAGACGCTATTCCAGTCCTGAGAACCAGAAATGGGTCCAGAGAGGAAAAAGGGAAACCCTACCCCAGCAATACTAACAGCAAAAACAGTCACTCAGGTCGCAGTGCAGTGTACTGTGTAGAAAGCTGCTGCATTTCCTTCTCCCTATTCTTCTGAATGGACACAAAGGACTTCACAGTGTTCATGTTCTGGACCTTAATATTAAAAACCAGAGGTTATGGCCAAATGCTTTGAAGATGTTTCTTCATTAAGATATGTGTGTGAGAGAGGGCAGTATATTTTCTGTGGGCATGCAGCCATTGGAGGAAGAAAACAGAGTATGGCTGACAGAACTCAAAGCAAAATGGAGACACAGTCCTCAGTCTCTCTGTCATCCCCACTGTGGCCATTTTGACCTACTCAATTCGGTCATCTCAAAATGCCTCGCAATCACTGGTTTCTGAGAGACATAAAGACGCAGACTATTTTTGCATATTTGGTAAAAACTTGTCCATTTTTTAACCTGTATTTCTGTGGGGAAGTAGGAATTCTATACTAGCAGTTTGACACGCCACTATGTGAAATTTACTTTCTGATGAGGAGCCTGACAGGTTAATGTTTCCAAGCCTTTTCACTTCAGAGTCAGGGACCATGGGTCTTGGCTCTCGATAGTGATTGTTATGGCAATCTTTTCCCCTCAGCTTCATCTTCTCTTTAAGTCATACCGTACTTCTTCCATGCCAGTCAAAAATTGCCTTTGTGTTCGAGATTCTATCACCCTGCTCGTTCCATTTCCCCATCCTGGAATCTATCTAAAGTCGACTTCTTAAGTGGAAATTCTTCACCGCTGATTTAGAAGCAGCTGCACTAGGAACTCTGCAGCCACTACTGTTTGAAGTCTCACACTGAGGCTCGCAGAAGCAAGGTCTACGGCGAGCATGCTCACCATGCGACAGAAGAGAAGGAGTTAATTATCAGACCGGGCTAGACCTAGCAACATCTCATTAAGATGTCTGGGGGCATCAAGGAGGAAATGAAAAGCAAACATCAGAAAGCTGAAGATGAAAGGGGAGCAATACAATAATAAGGAAGAGCTTCTAATTTCTCAACTGTTGCAAATTTTTTTTTTCCTTTAAAGAACCTAAGTCTTTTTTGGTTTCGAGCCTGCTTTGTCGCAAAGCCATTAGTGTGCTGAACCACAACCACTCAATAACAGCAGCAATCAGACCGGGATTGAGAAACATGATGTCAAATTGGATGGTGCGTACATTGGAATCTTCCTTCCCAAACACCGGATCAAGAAACGTCAAGACTTCAAAGTGGAGAAAGAGAAAGGTTCAAAATTGTTGAAACACGCAAATGCGCATGTAGATTTATTCACATATACACAATTATAAAATAAGAAGGTATGGGCAATTTCTAGGGGTTAGGAGGGAGTTACCCTTTATTTCTTTCACTTAAAAGATGATTTTTTTCCAAATGCCTATTAATTCTATAAACATACAGCCTATTGGCACAGAGAGATGGAAGTAAGATATGTCATAAGAAAAAGACTCAGATATTAGAAATATAGAAGGCACAGTAGATCTTTAGGACACTGAAAGATCCATGGTGGGGGTGGGGGGATCCTCTCTATAAAAGAATAAAATCAAGGACCCTCAGAGAGAAATTTGTGCTGATCTATTTAATGATATTGCTTACAAGACTGAAGCCCACATGACAATACAGATAAATATATTATTAGAGTCAATAGGGTACATCTTCATATATTTATTGGGAGGACTTCCAAGTGAGACATATTCTATAAATATTAACTAGTAGGAGAATTATTAAATAGTTAAATATAATGACCTACCAAATGTTTCTTTTAAATAGGCAGTGCTATAATGAAATAGAATGGCAGTAATAATTAACATCTTAATAAAGGGAATAAATGTTACCGGAAGTGACTGCTTGTACAGAGCTTAGTTTAGGTTATAGAGCATGGAAAAAATGTACACCCGCCCCTTATAAAGCCCAATCTGATGCATAATTTTGTAAATGGGTTTTCACTGGGGTACAAGCATGCTTCTGAGTTTACCTGTTAGGGCTACTTTTCCTCAAGCTGAGGGGAAATGTTTTCACAAAGTTCATGGGGTTCATAAAGTCTATTTGTTACCTTGTCTCCTGAGGAGGAAAACATTGTTGATCTCTACTTTAGAGAATCAGTGATGAAATCAGTTAACATTTTCTAAGCATTCACCCTGGGTAAGTTCATGAAGGTACTGGTGTTCTGGTGTTCTACCCATTCAGTAGAAGAACAAAAACATTAGTAGCAGAATCTCAGATTGCCAAAAATGACAAATAAAAGCATAGAAAATCTGCCTCCATTTAAAAGGCCCAGGTATCCAATGAGTAATTTCTTAATATGGGTGTGCCCTCTGCAAATCTTTCAGTACATGCTCATACAAATAATTACCTACATTTTTAAAATGTAAATTCAGAATTTGACTGGACACCTTCTAATCTGAACCCCACGTCTCTGGGCCTACTAGCATTCATTCTAAATCTAATCTTTCTTGTTTTAAAATGGCGGCGAGTGTATTTGAATAGGTGCAGAGTACATGTTGTATTCTGTCCGCTAAATAACTGAATTGGACTGTCCACAGTACAGGCTTTTCTCCAAGACCATCATAGACCCTGGCTTTGAGCTGATTAAATTAAATCAGTTCTTGATTGACTTCTATGCTGCCTACTTTTTCCCTAAACTGATTAAATACCTTACCAGAAGCAGCTCAAGGCGGTGAGGGTTTATGCTGCTTTATAGTTGGGGAGGGAGGGGGATCATTCCTTCACCATTAGGTGAAGCAAGAGATCCACTAGTCACATTGCATCTGTATTCAGGGAGCAGAGAGTGAATAGGAAGTAGGAACGGGTTTTAAAGCGCAAAGGCCTGCCCCCAGTTACCTCCAACTTGTCACCACATCCCAGTAAAGCTTTCTGCAAAAAGTCCTAAGGACTGGAGACCAATAATTCAAGGATTCAAGCAGTTTTCACAACCAAATCACAGCAGACTTCAAACTGAGTCCTCCGAATTCAAAGTCTGAGTGTCAGAGAGTAAATACCAAGGGAAACATAGGTTAAGGGGTGCACCTTTAATTGCAGAACGTGGGAGGCAAAAGCAGGTGGATCGCCGAGTCCAAGGCCGGTCTGGTCTACCTAGTGAGTTCCAGGACAACCAGGGCTGTAAAATGAAACCCTGACTTGTAACATGCCCCTCCCAATCAGATAAAAAACAGTCTCATAAAAATAGTTTCCTTCATTGTAATTAAGTACAAGATAACACGAGGCACTGTGGCTACTTTTTAACCCTTTGGTTGCATTAAGACTGCTCTTCCAGCATGTAATAGTCACATACACCTGCAATCCCAGCCCTCGGGTGGGGGAAAGAGGAAAACCAGGAGTTCAAGGTATTCCTTAGCTACAACAGTCCTGGGTTATACAAGACTTTGTTCCAAACAAAAACAAAAACAAGAGCAAGAATAAACAAAGAAAAAAACTAAGAATCAACTGCATGCAAGTGGTAGTGGAAAATAAGAGTAAACCCTATCTTTGTGGACTTCGGATGTGAGTATTAGCATAACTTAGGCCTGCATGATGCTAGTCGTGCTACATTGGTAGTACTCAGAAAACAATCCAATATGCTTTTCCCTTTCATAATGAAGGTGTAGACAGAGCAGCATTCTGCTTTTTCATCCAGACTTAAGGAAAGCTCACAGGAAACTCATGTTATCTTGCAGACTCACAGGTCCAGGAGATGTGTGGGCCTGGCTAGAAAGGAAGCCCTGTCCAGCCGTTCAGTTCTTAGCTAGAGGGCCACAGATGTGGAAAGAAGGAGATTGCAAGGCACAGGCCATCAAGAGCAATAAAATTCAGCATGGAGAAGGGCTCTTAGTTGACTTAGGGGTGTGGCATGTTGCTGTGGAACCATAAGCCTGCTCTAATGGATTATTTTATACAAAGCGGCATGAACGAGGGAAGCTCTAGCTATGGTTGCCAGAGTCGTTACAGGCAATAAGTCCGTGAGTCCAATTACGTGCAGGCAGTGCCCCAGACACTGAATTTGCTAATTGCTATCCCTCAGACTTTGAATTCCTTTTTATTCCAATTGCATATTTTTTTCCAATGAGAGGATATGATTTCTATCATAATGGGGTGGACTGAAATGTTAGCTGCTTCATGACATAATTGCTTGAGTTACAAATCCATCATTTGTTGATTTTTTTGAATGTAGCAAATATAAAGGAAAAAAGTGTGATTTAAATTTATAGAAACTGTTTCTCCTACATGCGTTTATCTCAGATAATAATGGATGATTTGTGGCAATTTGAGAAATATATATGTATATACAAATACGTCTGTATATGCATTCACGGAAAGAATTATGATGTTCTATACAGAGGAGACGCCTAAGTCAATCTTGCTACCAGGGATCACTGGTTTAAAATTAGAGATAGATGTTTATGCAAATGAAACTTAGGGCTTGAGCCACAGGAAGAGCCCAAGGTAAATGGTTCCTAAAGAGGTCAAGACATGTCTCATGGAAAAGGTCTGGCAAAGCAGAGTCCTAGTGTTTAAGAGGTAATATCAGATGAAAAGGGAAGAGAGTGGGAACTGTAACTCATGGCATCATTGAGGAAGCACATTGTGGAAAGAAAGGAAAATGAGGATGACGAATGAACACACACACAAAAGAAAGAATGAGTGACAAACATCAATTTGGAAGCCATGTCCAGCACATTGCTTGTTTTAATAATTTTATTGCATTGTGTGTGTGTGTGTGTGAATGTAATCTGGTACACATATGGAGGTCAGAAGGCAACTTCCATGACTGGTTCATTCTGTCATGTGGGTCCTGGAGATCCACCTTGGTATTGAATTTGTCAGCCAGCATCTTTACCCCCTGAGCTATCTCTCTGGTCTACACTGCTTGCTTTGTTGTTGTTGTTGTTGTTGTTGTTGTTGTTGTTGTTGTTGTTGTTGTTGCTGCTGCTGCTGCTGCTGTTGCTGCTGCTCCTCCTCCTCCTCCTCCCCCTCCTCTTCTTCTTCTTCTTCTTATATTTACATCTCCACTTCATCTTCTCTTCCTTCCTCTCTTCCCAGTACCTTTCCCCCCTCCTTTCCATCTTCCCATTCACCATTCCTTCTCTGAAAAAGAGAGGCCTCCCATGGATATCATCTTACCTTGGCAAGAGAACTGCAGTAGAACTGGGTGAATCTTGCCCTATTTTGGCTTGGCAAGGTAGCCCAGTAAGAAGAAAGAGATCAAAGGCAAGCAACAGTCAGAGACAGCCCCTACTCCTGCTGTTAGAGATCCCCCATAAAGACCAAGATACACAACTCTGCCAAGGGCCTAGGTCTGTCCCACACATGCTCTTTGGTTGGGTGATTCAGTCTCTCTTGGTCCCTGTTAGCCAGGGTTAGTTGATTCTGTATGTTTTCTTGTAGTATCCTTGACCTCTCTGCTTCCTTTGATCCATCCTCCCAAATAGGATTTCCAAAACTTGGCCTAATGCTGTGTCCACAGGACTTAGGTCAAAACTGTGTACTACCATATTCAATTTATGCTATGATAGTGATCAAACCCTGGGCACAGTCCATAATAGCCACACACTCTACCTAGCTCCAAATGTGCTTTTGACTGCTTACTCTGCTACAAGCAAAGGTCTAAAAATGAGGGATCGGTGAGGGAACCAGCAAAGGGGAAGCATAGTCTTTGCTTTTATAAAGTGCAGAATACAGAGAAGTCAAGGTTTTCATAACTTTTTTCCCCGTTCAGTTGAAATGGATCCTAGAGTACAAAATGGAAGGTAAAAGAAGTAAGGAAACATAACTAGAACTGAGAGTTGATTTGTAAAATGAAGAATCATGGTTTCTAACATTCATTCAGAAGCCCTAAACCGGAAAACATTAGCTATTGAAACGAAGCTTAGGAAGCTAGAGAGAGGACTGGACTGTTAGGAGTGCTTGCTTCTCTGTCAGAGGAATCTCGGCTTCCCAGGGCACAGGTACCACCATCTCCTATAACTGCAAAGGATCTGACCCCATCTTCTGTCACATGCATGCACATACACACAAGTAACCTAGACAGCAAGTTTGGCTTAAATATCAGTGTTGGTAAATAAGAAACAATGCTTCTCTTTCATGGAGCAGCACAGTAAGGAATCCTTAGGGGATGGGGAAGTATACAGTATACAAAGAAAGCTCAAACTTTCCAAAAACCCACCTGATTTGACAATGAAATCACACACAGGAAAAAAAAATAACAGCTACACTGTATACGGGCAAAATTTAAAGCTCATATGTCTTACTTTGTAACAAATACAATTTATGGCACGTATTTTTTTACCTTACAAATTCAGTGTATCAATATTCAAACATGACAACATGCACATAGAAAAAAATGCAGTGTAATAAAAAATTGCATTGATTTGAACTACTGGCTTTTCATAAGGATTATTTCATCCTTGTAGACAGTGAAGGCTCCTAGAGGCTCCTGTCTCTGTCATCACCTGTCTCTCCCTATTCTGTTTTCCAAATAGGCCTCCCCAGAGCAGCTCTTAGGAGGAGTTACTCTGCGGGGTTCTCTCTTGCCATAATTCGAAGGCTTATTAGAAACAGGATATTTCTACTCAAATGGTCAGACCCTTTCCTACTTGTTTGGCAGCTTTTATCTTTGTTCCCTTTAAGACATCACGTGCTCTTTCCTTTCTTCCAAAAGTTTTGTCCCTGTGTCACCAGAGCACTGGTTCAGCCAAATGCTCTACTCTGTTTTCCCACCAGGGAGCACAGAGCACCTGCAGTGGGCACTTTGCTACAAACTATGTCTTGTCCCCATCCTCTCTTAATGGGAAACGAGCACTTTGCTGAATTCACTTGTAGAAAAATAGCAATTTTTGCACTTCCAAATTACAGTTTAATTTCAGTGCCTTTAGCCAAGACTGCCCTGAAAATGCCATAAAGTTTGAAGGAAGGTCTCCTCTTCTTTCAGCTTAAAGAAAGTATGTGTTTATGTTGTCTAATGGATTAGCATGGATTAAGGAAACTAGAAATCTGTTTCTAATCTCCCTTTTAAACAAGTGCTTGGCCCTGGACAACCAATTGGTGTGCTCTCCACTAGAGAAGAGCACTTCTATGGATTCCAGCTTACCTCAGTTGCCTGTAGATCTCTGTGTAGGGTTGAGGTCTCATGGGCTTTTTCCTGTCCAACTTAATGTGCCTTTTGATATTATCTTTGTTTGTCTCATGTTTGGGCAATGTGTGTGTGTGTGTGTGTGTGTGTGTGTGTGTGTGTGTGTGTGTGTGTGTGTGTGTGTGTTTGAATGAGAATGGCTCCCATAAGCTCACATAGCTGAGTGTTCAGTCCTCCTTTGGGACTGTTTAGGAAGGATTAGGAGGTGTGGCTTAGTTAGACCAGGTGTTCAAAAGCACACACCAGGCTCAGACTCTCTGGGGTTGTAGATGAAAGTTCTTAACTGCTTGCTGTGAATCACCACTCCGATCCAGTGCTGTGCCTACCTGCCTGCTGCCATCCTCATAGAAATTGCCTTGTTCATAGTGTCTCTTTACAGTAATGAAAAAGTAACTAAGACACATATACACTGACGCCAGTAACAATAATTGAAAAAGGAAGTAACAACAAGTAAAAAAGGAAGCCATGAATTTGAGGGCAAATAAGGAGAGTATATAGGAAGAGGGAGTAAAGGGAAGGAGGAAATGCAATTATAATATCAAAAATAAAAATATTATGTTAGAAAATAAGTGTATTGTGTATGCTGTATTTGTGTGTGTGTGTGCCTATGTGTGTGTGTGTGTGTGTGTTTGTGTGGGGTGTGTGTGTGTGTGTCTATGTGTCTCTGTGTGTGTGTGTACATGCACATGGCCTGTGTGTAGTCAGAGGACAATATCAGGTGTCAGCCCTTGCCTTTCACCTTGCCTTCCATAGACTCTCTTGTTCAGCACTAATACTTAAGCCTTGGTATATGTCCTCAGAGCTGCCAGGTAGTGACCTGTCTCTGTCTCCCATCTTATGACAGGATTGATAGAATTACAGATACTAGATTCTACATTCTGTTTTTAGCTTGGGTTCTGGGCGTTCAAATTCAAGTCTTCGGGCTTATGGCAAGCAACTTAACCACTGAACCATATCTTCAAACCAGAAACTGGAATAGTGCCTGACCAGTAAAACCTGAGGTTTCCTAGACCCTGGGTCCCCCAGCAGTCTCAGGGGCTCATTGACATGGTGAAAAGAAAGAAGTAGAATCAAATTCAAGAATTTGCCTGGATCATTCAGGGAGCAGAGAGCAGATTTTTGTGTGCACTCCAATCTTTGTCATTGGTGTATTCTGTAGAGATGTTGATATATAGACACTAGGTGCTTTGTGTAGATTTGGGAGAATATTTTTATAATAGACAAGTACCATGACTAGAAAAGAAATTGTTTGAATGCAATCATTTTGAAGTAGTACCCTAGTTCCAAGGAATAACTTTTCTCTGCTTATTTTTTCCAAGGTTCACAGAAATAGAAAAGCCATGTGAGATTTCTTGGTACAATTTCTTCAATATTGAAGTCTCAGATTTAGGATAAAATGTAAAGGGAGGGAAAAGAGGCCTATATTGTGTTGATTGGTTAGCAAATTGAAAAACCGCAGGGCGGTTCTGGTTTGGCAAATGAAGCCAGTACAGTGGGAAATCAAGCCGTATGTAAATCACTGGTGAAATTAATACACTTTAAAGGTTATCAGAGCCAAACTGCTGAATCCTCCAGTTTGTCATCAGTAAATTAGAGGCGGGATCTATCTCTAATTTAATTTGTGAGAGTTATCAGTCAATGTCTAATGTACAGAATAATAAGAACTAATGCTATTTTATGATCCAGGAATGAGTTTTCTTTTCTTTTCAAAAGAGCAAAATGACAAGAATAAAGCTGATTCAGAGTCCAAACGTTTTTATTTGAAGCAGTTTGTGGACTTCTGGGAAAAAAAGAATATACTTCATGAGTGTTATTTGCAACTTCTTCACTAAAAGTTAACTCAGATGAAATATCAGAAGACAACGTCATCCTTGCAAAGTTTACCTGGTTTAATCACAAGAAAAGAGGACCATCATGGAGGGCCTCTAAGGCACAGTGCAGTTTATCTGAAACGGGCATCTCTTATTCCCCTCCTTCCATGTTTTTCATCGATCATGAAATGTTGAGCTCATGAAATTGACTGAAAAAGAGAAGCAATGTCTGGCAAAGTAAAAGAATTTCAAATTCTGAAGTCAAAAACCTTAAGAGTAGAACATTAGCCTACAAAGAACCTAAGGGGGTATTTTCTTCAGCTACTCATTATAAATAATGCGAAGAGTAAGAGAGAGAGGGAGAGAGAGAGAGAGAGAGAGAGAGAGAGAGAGAGAGAGAGAGAGAGAGAGAGAGAGAAAGGTGTCAGACGCTATATCGTTAGTGCCACCCGGATTCAAAGTCAGTAATTGGAGCGTGGACTTCTAAATTTTCACTAATCCCCAAACTAAGTGAATTCTGTTAGAAATCAACTCTTGCAAAAATACATATTTCTTCCTTACATATACATAATTGGGTTTTTTTGGTTACTTAATATACATAACTATGAATCTGTAACTAAAGTGACCAACAAGAATACCTATTGGATTCCTGTTTCTCCTTCATGGATCTTTTTTTAAGATGTACATAATGAATTTAGTAATCTTCCTGAGTTGAAGATTAACCATCAGAGAAATGACTTGCAAAGCAGTTTCCCTCTGCTTTACAGACACCTGAAAGATGTGCCTGCATGGCTCTGGAAAGTACCTACCTAGGGAAGTAAAGAATAAAGGCGCAAGATGGATGAACATAGTAAATTTCCAGCTGTTTCCATATGAACTAGTTTTAAAGGAGCCAGGGAGTTGATTCCCTGATTCCTGATAGTGTGACAGAGAGAGGCATTTGTATTTTCCGCAGGCGGTATGGAGCCCAGTCTTCCCCTAGTTCTTTTCATGAAGATGCTATATTTGTGTGATTGTTGCTGGTTTATTTTTATTTTACCTTTTACAAATGGACTTCTAGCTGTCAAAAAACAACAGTGATCCGTTTCCCACTAAGAAGGCAAAGCTCAGAATGACACCAAATTATGAGTCAGAAAGAACCACAGTGAGCACAGGTATTATATTCCGTCCTTTCCTCGGGTGGAGGAGCTGAGGAAGCTTCAGGTCGAGGAGTCCAACAAAGCTTCTCCAGCCTGATTTTCACAGGCATGGATCGGAACAAGGCTTCTCAGTGATAATGTACCCTGTGCTTTAAAGCAAAGAATCATCTGCATGGATGGAGATGGTGGCCAGGCTCTCGGTCTCGATGAAGAAGGAAATCCCAGGTCTGAAACTTGCTACAATCATCACAGAACTGCTGCATCTGCGTGTGCTGTGTTTTCTTCTGCACTGAAGGCATCAAATAGTCCCTATTATATCGAGTGGTTGTGAAGATGAATAAGCTTACCTCACTAACTGGCTAACAGTAAGGACCAAATAATTAGAAGTATTTAGGAAGAGGAGGAGACTGGGAAAACAGTAGAAAATGCTGGAAAGAAAATGCTGGTCACAGAGAGAGCCATCGAAGCAGTATCTCAGGTCTACACGGGAGTACCTATTGAATAACAAGTACTTTCATAATTATTTTCCACACTCAGTTCATCACTGAAGGAAGTCAGGACAGAAATTCAAACAGGGCAGGAACCTGAAGGCAGGAGCTGATGCAGAAAACATGGAGGGTGCTGCTTACTGGCTTGCTTCACATGGCTTGATCAACTTGATTTCTTATAGAAACTAGAACAACCAGCCCAGGGATGGCCCCACCCACAATCGCCTGGCCCATCCCCCGTTGATCACCATCCCAATACTTTGGTAATTAAATTATATAATAATTTAAGTACTTTCACAAGAATAAATGAGGAAATACTTTCATAAATATGTACAAGCATGAAAACTACTTAGCATTCTCTTCAATGACGTTGTATACACCAATTGCTACTGTTAGCACTCTCCTTTATTAAAGGATACTACTACCTGATCAGCTCTGCAGGGATCTTATATTTTTCCAGTTTCTTTAGTCAGTACGTGCTTGTACTGGTTGGCTTTGTGGGTCGACTTGACAAACTAGAGTCCTCAGAGAGAAAGGAGCCTCAGTTAAAGACTTGCTTCAGTGAGATATAACTGTAAGGCATTTTCTCAGTTACTGATGAACACAGAAGGTCCCAGGCCACTGTGGGTACTGCCAACAATAGTGTTGGCTTCTATAAGATATCAGGTTGGCTTCCTATCCTCTGAGCAGGATGTAAAGTGAATAAGTAAAAAATTAATTAATTGATTGATTATTTTAAAAGGAGACTGAACAAGCCACTGACATAAAGCATGCCAGTAAGCAGCACCCTTCTACAGTCTCTACATTAGCCACTGCCTCCTGATTCCTTCCCTGCATGAGGTTCTGTCCTGACTTCCTTCAAGACAGAAGGAAATTGGAATATGGACATGTAAGCTGAATAAACCCTTTTCTCCCTGCTGGAGTTATCTGTATTTTGATACTAATCCCACTGCCCCAACGACAGCTGCCTAGTCATGTACTCAGGAATCAGGTGACTTCACCAGGACCTTCATCCCAATGAATTTGTAAAATACAGGTGAGGGGCAGGTACAGGATAGAAGGAGGCCTGTCATTGGAGGAGAAGGAAGGATGGGAGGGAGATAAGTTTGAAGGAAGAGGAGGAGACTGGAACAGAAAGGAGGAAGAGAGAGGAGGGAGAGGAAGATTCTGCTCTGTGTATTTACAGGTTATTATTAATGTTCTTAAGGGATGAATGGTACTGGCCTTTGTATGATTAGGTGGGGAAATTTATCTTACCAATTGGGTCAAAGATTATTGTATTGTGTGTTCTTTTATGTGATGGTTTGAGTAGGAAAGTGTGTGGCGGCTGGAGATACTGGGCCGCCGTGGTGGAGTTGGGATGTGTTTCCGTCAAGATATCTAGCAGATATCTTGGGGCACTGAGGTGCCAGACCTAAGGGGGTAAAACACAAAAATACTTTTTTTAAATTTTTTATCTTTTACAACATCTCCCCAACCTGTGTTTTGGTAAATGTTTGGTTGCAGCAATACAAACCTTGACTAAGACAGTTCAAGTAGAAAATCCTCAAGACTTGCCTTACCCCCGGGGTTCTCTAGAAAATATAGTCAATAGAAAATATACCTACATCAGATTTGTTATAGGAATTGACCTGTGTAACTATGGAGGATGAGAACCAGAAAGAGAAGAGGTATAATTCGATCGTAGACAAAATGACCATCTGAGGACAGAAAAAAAAAAAAACAGAAAATAATTCATTTTCTGTTCTCCTGACCACTTTTATTTTAATCATTCCTTCATATGATTGAATCATACCCACCCATGATTATTAGTGCAAAATTGTTTGTACAATCTACCAATTAAATGGTAATTTATTACAAAATATTCTCAGATATATCTCAATATCATGTTCTATCAGCCATCTGGGCATTTCTTAGCCCAGTCAATTTGTCATAAAAAAATTAACCACAAATTTGAATTTTTAAAAATTAGACTTCAGGGTTTGGGAAGTGACTTAGTTGATAAAGTACTTGGTAAATAATCCTGAAGACCTGGATTAATTTGTACAGCAACCATGTGAAAAGCCGTCTTGTGGCATATTAGTGCTGGTGGGAAAGGGTGGTAGAAATAGGCTGGTGCTCAGAGATCCTTGGCTAGCCAGTCTAGCCAATTATCAGGATCTAGGCTCACCTATTAGTGATAGGTGATGTTGATGTTGGTCTATGGCTTCCATATCTACGTGCACACACACAAGCTTGAGCTCCTGCACACAGGCATTCACACATGCAACCCTCTCTCTCTCTCTCTCTCAAAAGCTTGGAATACCTAAGATTATATGAAACCCAAGAAGGAAAACCAAAATTTGGATGCTTCATTCCTTCTTAGAAAGGAAAACAAAATGCTCACGGGAGGAAATACAGGGACAAAGAATGGAGCAGGGGCTGAAGGAAAGGTCATATAGAGACTGCCCCACCTGGGGATCCATCCCATATGCAGCCAACAAACCCAATCACTATTGCTAAGGCCAAGAAGTGATTGCTGACAGGAGCCAGATATGGATGTCTCTTGAGAGGATCTGCCAGAGCCTTACTGATACAGATGAAGATTCTTGCACTTAACCATCAGACTGAGCGTCGGGACCCCAATGGAGGAGTTAGAGAAAGGAATGAAGGGACTGAAGGGGTTTTCAACCCCATAGGAAGAACAATAATATCATCTAATCAGTCCCCACCAGAGCTCCCAGGAACTAAACCACTAACCAATGAGTACACATGGAGGGACCCATAACTCCAGCCACATATGTAGCAGAGGATAGCATTGTCTAGCATCAATAGGAGGAAAAGCCCTGGTCCTGTGAATGTTCATCTCCCCAATGTAGAGTAATTCCAGAGCATTGAAGTTGGAGTGGGTGGGAGTGGGAACATCCTCAGAGAAGCAAGGGGAAGCAAGTGTTAGAGGCGGGAAAGGGGATAATATTTGAAATGTAAATACATAAAATATTCAAGAAAAATAAAATTTAAAAAAAGAACTAGAACAGAGAGAGAGAGAGAGGGGAGAGAGAGAGAGAGAGAGAGAGAGAGAGAGAGAGAGAAGAAAAAACACGTTTTCTTTCTTTACCTAACCTGGAAAACATTTCATCCATATATTTTTTCAACCCAAATTAATATTTATGGCTCAAAAGGGGATCCACACACTCCTTCTTTTAGTACTTTTCCTTTCCACTGGAGCCCAGCAAGGGAAATACAATGAAAGGGCAATAATGGTCTCAGCACAGTCACCCCATGCTATTTTCTTGTCTATCCTTCTTTGTTGTGGCTGATCTCGCTGTGAATCCAGGCAAAGCCAGCACCATCTCACTAGGCCACCACTTACCTTCTTCTGTCCTTTCCAACTAACATCAAAGCCATTTCTGAAATCTGAGGGGAACGAAAATTTATTATTATTATTAATATTATTATTATTAATCAATATCATCATCATTCATGGTATAGTCCTTGCTTTCAAGCCCCTCAAAATACATAAATCATACCCAGGCAACAGACATTCCATCTATAAAGTTTACATATCTTTAGCCACATGATAGAGCTCTAGCCAAAATAAATTTACCTAAAATAGAATTGCTTCTTAGCTGCCTGTCTTCACCACCACCGCCGCCTCCTCCTCCCTTCTGCGTTTATGTCTGTGCAGAGCTTGTTTGCCTGGTGCTCATGGAGGCAGAAGAATCAAATTCTCATCCCAAACCTGCCAACAGCTCTACCTGACTGTTTCCATCACTCCCCTCATTCTCCTTTACTCTTACTCATTCTGCCCTGAGATTGGCCATCCGAAGGAGGTGAGAATGTGTGAACGTTTGTCTCACTCAAGCTGCTCTCTAGGAACTAGAGGAAGTTAGAACTGCTCTCAGTCAGGTGGGGAAACATATCCAGAATGTTTATAGAGCCATCGGAAGAACCTGGGCTGTTTCTGGAAAACCAGTGTATAAGAACCAAGTGACGCAAAGAAAGACAAATGTAGGTAGAGAGGAAGAAGAAAACTATATGCTACAGTGTCTGAAACCAAAAGGGAAGGAAGGCTGGGAAAAAAGGAGCAGCCAATGGGACAATCAGGAGCAATAGTCAGGGTTCTATAGAGAAACAGAACTTATAGAATGAATCTATATCTAATACCTAAAAAAATAGATAGATGCAAATGTATATATATATATAATATATATAATCCATCTACATATCTGTATGTGAGTGTGTGTGAGTGTGTGTGCGTGTGAGTGTGTGTGCGTCTATGTCAAGGATTTATTAGAATGTTTACAGGCTATGGTCCAACTAGTACAACAATGGCTGTCTACCAATGAAAAGTGTAAAAGTTCAATAGTCATTCAGTCCACGAGGTTGAATGTCCCACCTGGTCTTTAGTACAGTCCAGAATCACAGAGAAGTAATTTCTAATGCTAGGGAAGGTATACTTATTGGCAAGAGCAAGCAGGCAAAAGAGAGAGCGAGCTTCCTTCTGTGTCCTTATATAGGCTGCCCACAGAAGGTGTGGCCCATATTTAAATGTAGATCTTTTCTACCTTAAAGATCTGGATTAAAGTTTATCTTCCCACCTCAAAGATCTAGATTCAAAATCTGTTTTCCCACTTCAAATGAGTTAATTAAGAAAACATCCTTCACACGTGTGCCCAGTCATTTGGATTTTCATTCATTCCAGATGCAGTCAAATTCAAATCAAGAACTGCAATGACAGAAAGAGTTGACTTTTTAAAATTAGCAAGAGAAAAGCCCTTGCCAACCTAATCTAAAGACAGAATTGAAAACAAGATACAGGAGATTTTAAAACAAATCTAAGTAGATCAAGCAAAGGTAACAGGCATAGGCATCTCAACGCAGGGACTACGAAACTAAAAAGATCACTAGCTGCCGCCGGAATTTAATATAGGCTTGAACTTCTAATTTCTGTTTTTGTTTTTTAATTGGAGAAGCTGCGTGCATTTTTATCCTGATTGAAATGAGCACACAGAGACGATGACCTTAAGGTTCATACAATAGACCAGGAAGCAGCAGTGGCAGACACTTTCTGACAGAACCAAGCATTTTCCTACTGCTGCCCTTGAATGCTGTCACATAGGAAGAAATTTGTTTTCCTCCCCAAATCCCCTATTAGAAATTTGACCAAAAAGTCTGTCTAGAGATGGCAGCTCTGTTTCCAAGTGAGTCAGTCTAGACAGGACAGCAAGGAGAATTGTTTTCTGTGGGCTATTTTAGGGAGAAGCATAGTCACCCAACTCATGCCTTTGACCTTCAGCCTTGAAACCAAGTTAGACTTCAGCACTGGGGCAGAGTTTGCAGGGTCATGATGATCCAGCACTTCTAGAAAAAAAGGAATCTTCCTGTAACCTCTTCAGCCATGACCTGTGGGAGCTCTAGTGAAAAAGAGAAGAGGGAGTAGCAAGGATCTCCACTGAGGGAGTGGGAAGGATATCAAGCAAGGCAATGATAAATGAACTTTCTTGCTCTCTGAAGCATACACACACATCACACATACACACATACATACACACACTTACACACACATAAATACATATTTATGAACATGTGCATGAATACAGACACACACAGACAAACAATCACATACACAAACACACACCACGCACACATGTACACACAAATATATACAGACACACACATGCAGATACATGTATACATATACACATATTCACATCCTCAGTACACAAATGTACATACACACAGGTACATACACTCACACACTGTGATACACACATACCATGTTCTTGCATGTGCACACACACACACACACACACACACACACATATATATATATACATATATATACTACACACATGAATATATACACATACACACATATATATTTGGGCATACGAGCAGAAGCAGACAAATACAGGTTGTCCAAATGTTACTCTGTTTATACTTATTTATTTTGTTTGTAGACTCATAGATGCTTAGCACTTAGAAAATAGAATAATTTAGTTCAAGTTGAATAAATTATGGCATAATGAAAACTTAGAATAATACCAGAGCACAAAGTCATGAATCATAGAGTACACTTTTCCTACAGTAACTCATTCCCACCTCAGAGAGATGGTGGGAGATGGGAGAAAAACCAAAGCAGATTAAATTTGTCGCAAAAACACTGCCGTAATCCTCACAGTTCCATAAAACAGAGATGTTTTTATCTCCTTCTTCTGCCAGCTGACTTCAGAGTGAGAAGATGATACTGAAGTATTTTTTTGATATTAGACATGCGTCCTCAGTCTAAAAACCATATTTGGAACCAACAACGGACCCCCAGAGTCTTTGATTTCTGGCTTCATTTTTATTTCCTATATTGTAGCACTGAATACTTATGAAGGCCATGTCCAATTCAAAGTTTAACAAGAAAATATTTTAATTTTTAATTTTTCTTTTTCTTTTTTATTATTGAAAACACTTTATATCAGAGACAACAAGGAGAGGAGTATTAGGAGCCTATCGGAAGTGTTCTAAGTCTTCAAGGACCCCCTCATATGAAAGCAAATAAGCTCTAAGGTTTCTCCAGACACCAAGTGTTCCTACTTGTACTTGCTAATTGGAGTCATCAGAGGAGCTAAGAAAAATTGCAGATGCCTGGGCTCCCCTCTAGCCTAACTGGATGAGACTCTCCAGTAGATGGGCTATCCATTCCACGGTTATATATTTTTAAAGCATCTGGTAGATTCTTAGATTCTTCATCTTTTTTTTTGTTTGTTTGTTTTATTTTAGCATTCAGATGGAATGCGGAGTTCATTTCTTTAAGTCCTTGAAACTGTACTCTGTGTATACAAGTAAAATGCAACAGTCCTATGAAAATAAGTATTCCCCTTCAAGGTAAAAAAAAAGAAAAAGAATAGAAAAGGAAGGAAGGAAGAAAGAAAGAAAGAAAGAAAGAAAGAAAGAAAGAAAGAAAGAAAGAAAGAAAGAAAGAAAGAAAGAAAGAAAGGAAGGAAGAAGGAACAAAAAAAAAAAAAAAAAAAAAACTAATCTCAAATCCATGCTGTTTCTGGTGGTCTAACATTCTCTGCATCTATGTGGCACTGGAAGGCTACATTGTCTCATTACCTACATTGTTCAGTAGAAATAATAGAAGCCATGTGCCTTTAAATCTTGGCGACAGTGGCTTCTGTATAAGCGGGAACTCCTTGTGACAGAATGAGGCAAAGAAGGCAGATAAGCACCAAGCTGCCAGTCTCTTATGCCAGAGCCCCCTGTGTATTACTGCTGGTATCCATGTGTAACAGATAGTCTTGTGCACTGAGCTGGAAGGTAATAAATAGATGTGAGGTGATGATTTACAAAAGGGTGCTCACAACTCCTTGCCAGCAGGAGGAGAAAACTGTGAGAGAAAGTTGTGCTGTCAAACTGAAAGTCTATATACAGGTATACCTCTGTCTCTTTTCCCTCCAACGGTCTTCTCCTGGAGACATAACTCGATTTCTGCCTTATCATCTGGATATTTGCTAATTACTAAAAATATTTTGTTTGTAAATTTTTAATCTAATCCTCTCTTGTTGATTTTCTTCCCAAAAATCCCATTTTATTTTTATTTTTAAAAATTATTGTATTTATTTACTTTCCAAATGTTGCCCTCCTCCCAACCCCCCTCCCAGAGTTGTTCACCGATCCCCTTCCCCTTTGTCTCTGAGAGGATGCTCACCCACCCACCAACCTTCTCAGCTTCTTGGGCATTTCACTTCCCTGGGACATTGAGTCTCTACAGGATTAAGCTCATCCACTCCCATGGAGACCATAGACTATACAAGGCAGACCTCTGCTACATATGTGCCAGGGGCCATGGAACAGCCCATGTATGCTCTTTGGATGGTGGCTTCATCTCTGGGAGCTCCCAGCGGGTCTTTATTAGTTGAAACTGTTGGTCTTCCTATAGAGTTGTGATCCCCTTCCAGTCCTTTAATCTCCTAACTGTTCCATAGGAGTTCCCTACTTCTGTCCAGTGGTTGTCTGTAACTGTGTCTGACTCAATCAGCTGCTAGTAGAGCCTCTCAGAGGACAGCCATGCTAGGCTCCTCTCTGCAAGCACTCATCACCTCAGTAATAGTGTCAGGGTTTGGTGCCTACCCATGGGATGGATCCCAAGTTGGTCTCTCTATTCAAAAATGCACCAACAAAAAAAAAATCCCATTTTAAACTTTTGTTTTTTCTTTACTTTGGGGGGGTCTTTCTATGATTATTTTTACTACTTTTTAAAAGTTCATCCTTCCTTTAAGCTATTGCAGTTTAAGAAAAGTATGTGGCTATTTAAAACTATGTGATTCAAGAGCTTAACAGAAATAAGAAGCTTAAAATATAAACAAAAAGAAAAAAATAAAAGGCCAGTGAATTCTTTGCAGGATTTTCTATGGCACAATTGTTTTCTATCAGGCTCTCCTTATTGGAGAGAAGGAAGCAACCATAGAAAGTGATGAGGATAGATATATTAGGATGATTAATGTATTGTTTGGTTGGTGGCTCATCTGTAACAAGTGAAATGGGTCGCTTATTTATTCAAGAGTATGCTTTTTGAAACAATTTTAATATTAAAAAAATAATCAAATGACTAAAGTCCTAACTAGAATTGCCAAAAATGGAAAATGATTTATCCGAGGGGTCAGCTTAGACCAGATGTTCCGGCAGGAAATGAATTGCCATTCTAGAGTCAGTTTTACATACAGGGCAATGAAACTAGCCTACTGTGTCCCATGGGCCCAACAGCTTGGCAGAGTGATCAAGCCCAGTGCCCAATAGTATAATTGCTACCTGGGTTGTAGGGAATGATACTAAAGCATTCGTGTACAGCATCTTCTCTCGTTAAAAAAGAAATGGGAGCAAATAGTCCATACCTCATGGAGATGTGATGAAGTTTCAAACACTTCAAACTTCTGGTGAGGTTCATAAATGGAAGATTGCATTACGATTCTTAAAACACAGGATGCCTTCATTCAAGACATATTATACTCAAACGGAACTTGATTGATCAATACCTTTGTGAAGGAAAAGTGAAAATGGTTTAACCAGTGCATTTCACTGATACTTTCGTCAGTACATCAGCATTCAGTTTAGGAGACACTAGATTAAAAAGGAAGTGAATCAAGCATGAATTGTTCTCTGCCAAGGAATTAACATATAGAGCCCAGTGTAGAACAGGAGAGATCATCACTGTCACATCAACATTCACTTGAGCCTGAGCTCTACTTTATTCTTTGATATCCTAACAAATCATCGAATGTAAGTAAGTAAGCTTTCTCACTCCACTCCTCAGCTTACTCCAAAGGAACTTATAAGGATTTAAATGATATCTATATTTAAGACATGTCTCTAGTTACTAGTGTTAATCATAACCACCATCATCACCACTACCACCATCATCATCTTGGGAGAGAAGATAGCAGGGAGACACTTGGATAAGTTGAATTTGGAGAAGCCAGGAGCCATAGGACACATGAGGAATGTTTTACCAAAAAGGCAGATTTCTGAGCCTTTCAGCTTTATCTGTGCCCCTCTGCCATCTCTTCCTATCAGGTTCTGAGTACCATAGGGTCTGGAAACCTTTCAGTGCAAACAATTAAGTACTAAAAGGATCTACAGAGTTGGGAATAAATATTCTGCATAGATCAGCAATTCATACCCTATGGGTCATGATCTGCTTGGGGGTCAAACAATCCTTTCCCAGGGGTCATGTAAGACCATCAGGGAAAACAGATATTTACATTACTATTCATAATAGTAGCAGAATTAAAGTTATAAAGTAGCAATGAAAATGATTAGGGGGGTGGGGTCACCACAACCCAAGGACCTTTATTAAAGCATTGCAGCATTTGGAAGGTTAAGAACCAGTGACAGAGATGGAAATGATTCACATGAACCAAGAAACAATGATTGGAAAAAAAAGAAAATAGCTTAGTATGACATTCAGTGTGAGGACATTTTATCCAGAGTCCAAGAAAAACCCAATTTACAGGTAAAATTGTCCTAGAGGCAAGAGGAGCAATCTTCACAAGGATTTGCATAAAGGTCATGAGCATGACAGGGCATTGTTTACAAAAGACATATGAATAAAACGTTGTATTTGTGATGGTTGGTTAGGATACATATCCATAAATTTGAAAAAAGCAAGAGACTACATTGCTGGAAATGGAAGAAGTCATATAACTGTATTATAAACTTAATAAAATAAAATAATGAAGATTTTACATAAATTCTATTTCTAGGCAGCTATGTCCACTGCTGATGTTAAATGTAATAGAAAGGGCAGCAGAGCCAGGTAGAGAAGGGATTTCTAAGCCATTCAACGAATTTCTTGAAGTCATAGTTATTGAGAGTTTTATAACCCACTACATAACCCATTTCATGGTTTCAAATGGATTGGGGGGGAGATGTTATTAACAGCATAGGCTCTGACTAAGAGCTCAACAGAGTCATTAAAATGTAATCCTACTCAACTCTTCCCAGAAGAAAACCTGAATAAGGCTCAAAATAAAGATTTTGCTCTCCCACAGTGTTCAAGTTCTCCAACCAGATTCTCATGTAGGCATAGAAGTGGTTGCTGGTGGCAGTGGTATGGGGTCCAGAATAGACCTGAGAATTCTAATCCTGACCTCTACATATAAGAGCAAGTTCACATCACACTTGATCACTTGATCATATATATATATATATATATATCATATATATAAACATAAAATTATATACATCCTTTTTCTAATATTAGATTTTTTTCACACTTGTTATTTTTATTTGGTTTCCCAATAGGTCTCAACAACTAAGGATAAACTTCCTGGATGCATGCATTAGGCTCTATGAGTCAAAATATCTACAGAGATATGAAGGTACTTCACTTAAGCACAACATGAATCCTCTTCATGCTCCCCGTCCTGGGTATGCAGAGTGCATGCAGTGAGAAGCCTGCTGAAAGGTTGAATCAGAAGCATGTCTTAGACATGTGAGAAGATTTCCTGGGCTCCTTCCCACTTTCTCACCCCCTTGCATCTCATGCAAAGAGTGGACACAAGGAACTTTGTAAGATGTGCTAACTCCAACATTTGTGATTTTATATTTGTGTTATGTACGGTTCCCTACACCACTGGACCCAAAGTATACAATAATCAGAATGACAGTAGTCAATGGTAGACCGGGTGATGACAAGGAGTTTCTCAGAACTTAATGAGAGACAGAAATCAGCTTCTCTTGCAAAGTAGAGGTTCTGTGCTACTAGAGGTGACACATGTGATTTGGAAGCAGGAGGTGAGACTGCATGGGCATCATGCAGGGGAAGTGAGCGCTGTTAATCAAAAGCAGTGAAGAACATGCTCACTGATTGTATAGTTTTTAAGTGGCACTGTTTTTTTCCCATTTTCCTGTTTGTTAGGAAGATGTAGGCATGCATTGGAAACACTAATTCTAATTATTACTATAAGTGGGAGTTTTTTGGCACAAGGTCAAGAAATAATAGGAAAATGTGTGAATCTCACTATTGAGCTGCACTGAGCCTAATCATTTGAATAAAGCCAGTTTTTTTTTTTTTTCTGTCTCTGGACTGTTCAGTGTTCTGGATGACTCTAACACAATCAGGCTGTTCTCTGGTGTATAACCACTTCCTGCTGACTCAGGGCAAGCTTGCTTCCTCTGCCGTTTATTAAAATGAAACATTTGTATTAAACCACCATTTTTTTTAGTGATGACCAAATATACATTAGTAACGACATTGTAAGAACTATTCTGTTTTAAATGAACTTTCACACCAGCATGTTGCAAAGCAGCACAGACAAATCTGTCTAATTTCTCTGGCGATGGTTTGTGAAAAGCTTGCAGTCTTTCTGGCACCCTTACAGAAGAGGATTTGATGTGTGTTTGAGGAGACAATCGAAGTTTTTATGGCCATGAAAAATGAATACTGTTTCCACTACTCCACATTGCAAATAATGTATAATTCATGTTTTTTCATTAACATGCAAATGTGAAATAGTGTCTTCTATGTTTGCATCTACTAATAATCTATTAAATATTTAGAAGCATAATAAAGAATGCTAAAACTATTTGGTCTGGGCACTGTTTAAGGACAATGTCCCCTTATTTGCTTTTTATTTGTTCGCGTATTTACACATGTAAAATGTGGAGGAAACAGACAAACACATAATCAATTCACTAACTGGCAAACGTAAAATAAGATAATAGCTTGTTTATGTTGTTCTCAGTGCTTTTGAGAGCATTTCCACAAAGACTGTATTTGCCAACCATAGCACCACTCAGAAGAGGCTGGTATTAGCCCCATTTCATAGATCGGAAAACCGAGACAGTGTTTTACTGGAATTGCTTTGTAACTATTTAGCTTCCCAGCCAGCACAGCCTCTCAGCTACCATTCGTTCTAATTCACTTTATCAAAGGACTACAGTACAATCTTAATATAGGATCATAGAGTTTCTGGTCTTCGATAAATATATAACCATACACTGGCTTTAGGAGATAGGATTTTTTCAGTGTTATTTCTAGAGAGCCAGAAGTTCTCATTGTTTGTTCAATAGATATTTTTAAAGTATTTATTTTAGTATTTGATTATGTGACTATGTCTGTATGAGGATTTGTCTCTATATGTGAGTGTGTGTGCTGGCAGAGGTCTGAAGAGCCTGTTGGGTCACCAGACCACCACCTTACATTGGCTCTAAGAATTGAATTCGAGTCCACTGAAGGAACAGTATTTGCTCTTAACCCCTGTGTCATCTTTCTTGTCTTACAAATATTCTTTGAAGAGAGTACTTGTTCCTGGGGGGTTGTCATTTTTCTGTGAACATGCTGGGAATCAGTGAAGCATTAGGCACTAAGAGGCTATCAACAGTAGGACTGTAGAGTCCAGAAAGCATTCCCAGAAAGGAAATCACTATCGTGAAGGGAGTACTGTATCAGAAACCATTAGTATGGTACTAAAAATGTGTAAATACAAGGGAGGGTAAGTGCCCAGGAAGAGAGGATCTAGGTAGATATCTCTCTAATTGATCAATTAGACATCAATTAGAAGATGTCTACCTACATCCTAGTGCTAGTTTTTAGTCTAGGGCTGAGAGGCCATGAGTTTTCTGTCTTCCACATTAGCATGTCTATTGGAATTGTGCTTGTTTACTTCATATTCAGTGCAGTCGTGTTGGTGAGACTTGCTTGGTATAGCTTCTCTAATCCATGAAAGGCTGTGAATTTAGGTTCCTATGGTTGACAGAAGTCCAATCATGAGGTGTATAAAGAAATTTAATCTTAGATACCATATGGGAAACTTATGAAAAGGATGATTAACTGACCCCAAATTACTACAAAATAAATGGGCATAGAAAAGGACAATGGGAACATTTTTAGAACATTTAAAATGTAACATTCTGGAAAATGTTTAGAAGCATGTGCCTCTCTTCTTTATATAATTAAAAACTAACTGTAAAGAATCAGAGATTAAATAGTACATAATTAAATCAGACACAATGTCTATTTCTCATGACCTTCTAGACAGAATGAGCATTGTGAAGTGATGGGGCTTCCCATTGGATTTTACATGTTTCACTTCCAATTATATTTTTAAGTTCTTATCTACCAAACAAAGATGATTGGGTTAAAAAACAGTTAGCTTTACACATTCTTTGAAGGCTTGTCTCCGTTGCCTAGATTTCATATTTTCTCATCTACTAATACTATAGAATTTCTCAAATAAAAACAGTGATGATTTTCTGACCTGAGAACTGTCCCGTCTACTACAACCATCATGACTCAAATCCAGTAGAAACAAGACAGAATATAAAATATCGCTGTTTACTGTACTTCCCTGAAGAATTCTGTCACACTACAAGGTGTAGAAAATAGAAACCTTGCTCAAGCAGGACTAACATTAGAGCCCCTCATTGTTCACAACAATTTGTGGAGTAAGAGCCTGGTAAACCCATGTTTGTTTGTCCCTAGACAAACAAACAAACAAACAAAAGGAACTTTTTATTAGTACTCGTTATTTTTCACATTAATATAATGTGACATATTAATATAATTATATCATTTCCCCTCCCCATCCAGTTTTGCTCTCTTCCCTCTCTTAAGTTCTTAGCCTCTTTTTTTAATTGTTATATATTTATGGATAACCATTTGGTATTGGGTCACTAGCTGGTGTAATCTTCCCTGGGGTAGAATTTTTCCCTGGGGTAGAATAGAACTCTCGGAATTTTTAAGTTGCCTGTTGTTCTTAGTCTGGGTTGAAACATGACGAGACTTGATTGGTGAATCTTCTCTGACATTTTTTAACACATACAATTGCATAATAAAATCTCTGTTCCTCTGGCTCCTACAGCCTTTCTCTCCTGTTGTCCCTAGTGACCCTGAGTCTCACACGCAGGAGCTGTGTTTCAGATGCATCAGTTAGGGCCGGGTTCCACAACTCTGCACTTTGATCTGTGTGGTTTTCTGTAATGGTCTCATCTGGGACAAAGAGAAGGTTTCTTGATGAGCATTCAGAACTACACATCTTTGTGGTCTAATGATAAATATTTAGAATGATGTAGATGCTGGCTTACTAACATAGAAGTGGTAGTTTTCTTTCATGATCTATGATTTCATGAGTTCTGCATAGTTAGCTAGGTTTCCAGTATCAGGTACGATTTCCTTGTTGCTCAAATTTTAAGTCCAATTAGAGACCTGTCGTTTTCCACCAAGGTGCGGGTACCGCTACTTTACCTTTATGGTATAGGTTATTTGGTTGCTTCCATAATGTGGAAGCTTTCGTGGTATCTTCTAGTAGTCCTGTGATGAGGAAACTTTCAGGGCAGACCCAGCTCAGGCTGGATTGGCCAGCAGAAATTTGTTGTAACAGTCGTACTAACATCATGCTATTGTGATAGATCAACCTATCCCTCGGGAGAATGCCTTTTATGTGGATGCCTTTACTGTCATGGGATTTTTTTGGATATTGTAGGCTCCAGACAGGTAGAGTACTACTCACTGGAGAGCTGCACAGCAGAAGAATTGTCCTACAGTCACAGGACGTCAACTACTGTTTTAAAAGACATTCTTAACTTTGTGATGAAATTTTAGAAAACATGGTATTGTGACAGCATAGATGTGACAACTAGGATTGTAAGGAGAAAAACAAAGGAGTAGGATGAGAAAAAACTCACAGTGGTCATTAGCATGGGTTTCACAGTGAGAAGCAGTGATATTGGTGAAATTGATATCTACTTATTATTTTTAAGAGAGTCCCCAGAAATCAAAAAATATATCCCAGCTTAACCAAAGCACAACATTAATGAGAGTCACAGCCCTGGCACAGAGAGAGAATCTAGGAAGCTATGATTGTTCCACTGTTGAAGACCATTGCCTCAGAGGCATTGTGGGTACATTTGAACCTTGTCACCCATAAAAAAAAATTAGAAAAAAGAATAAATGAAAAGAGGATCACATACAAGAATTTAAGAATCCATTTTTAACTTTTGGAAACCTGTATTTAATACAAAATTCAGGCTTAACACAGTAGAGGTATAAGCATAACCATAGACATTCTTGAAAATCTTGGATATTTTCAAATACTGAGATGGTTAGAATGCACAGCTCTAAATATATTCTCTAGGGAAGTGCAGTAAAAGTATGAAATATTATTCATATAGCACTATATAAATAGATTAGGAGAAGAGTACAGTGTAAGGTCATGACCTAATGTTCAGACAGAAAGAACGATCTGAAGCATATGTTTACAATAGGAATTCAGAAACAACGGGGCTAGACACTGTGTGGGGTGACTGAGCTTATCTTAACCTACTTTAGTGCCATGGTTTTCTGTGTCTCAGCCCACTATGTATTATCATGCCATGAATGTTTACTTTAGTGTAAGAGTAACTGGATGGATCTAGATGTAACTAACTCTTCTTGTTAAATAAAACTAGGGTCATCTCCATAAAAATATAGGGCAATGGGATCAGAGCAACTGTGCGAGACTTAAGCAGGAACATTAAAGATGCATTACATTTGAATATTTGTAAAGGAGAGTTTACATATAATCAGCTCCTTGGACAATCTGAGAAACACATCTTTATCTCCTCTCCTATTTTTTCTTACCCTGTATATCTATGATGATTTATCCAGTAATTACAAAATGAGTGCCATTTAGCATTTAATTGTTGGAGCAAAAATGTTGAAATTTTTCTCATTACAAAATTCACGAAAGAATATATTTCTACCCATTTTATTTTATTTATTATTTTTGTCCTAGTCCACGAGCTCTGCTTGATTTACATATTTCTACCAGCTAAAAATTACATCTGTTCCTTTGGACCAATTTTGAAGTTCCCAGCATTAGCAGTATGACCACAGAGATCTACGATTCGACGCTCTATTTGATTTTTCTGTGTTTGTTTTAATGGAAAAGTAGAAGGGAGGGGAATATTTGATTTGCTGTCTCGCCAACACAATTCTAAAAAGCATTAAGCTGAAACTGGTACAAGTGTTTATTTTCTGACTCTCTCTTGTATAATGGGGACAGTCAAGACCTGAACATGAGTCGATATAAGGTTTGTGGTTTTTTGATAAGCACATCAGCCAGCAGATAGAATAAACCCCAGCGACAGCTGTGATAGTTCTTGGAATCCGACAGCCTTCAATCACATCTTCCCTGTAGCGTGTGGACACAATGGTAGAACAGGGTCAAGGCTTATGGAAGATGTTGAATGTCTCTGAGCTATGAGAAATTTCTCTCTGTGGACCCGTACCTAACAACCATTACATCAAACCACAGGTACAATGAAGCCCATTTTCCTGTTTGACATGGTACTGCGGTTACTCTGGAGGAAAAACCTTACGATGTTGCTGGCTGGGAAAGACATCTCTCTGAAAGCTGACGGATTTCAAACATAGAATCTGGAACACTTGGGGCTATTTCAGTCACCAGACGATAAAGCAATGATTTTCCCTGGTGTTATACATCACTCATTACATTGTGATGTCTTTAAATCAGGAAATTTAACGTAGTCACAATCTTAGCTAAAAACTACTTTTTTGAAGAAATTCTTATAACATTTCAATACTTCATGGATACGAGTCTGCTGAATGCTAATTGTTGTGACAGTAAATACTCCTGGTTTTCATGGGAGAGCCTGGCTACCTCATTGATTGATTTGCTGAGCAATCAGGCCACGTTTATTGTGAGCCTCTGACAAAAGAATAAAGACATCAAGGGCTTGAGTGTTTCCAAATATCAGTGAAGAGCCAGGAAATACCGGATGAATAGAGAGTTTCTAGGTACTGTAGCGAAACTAAGAGGGAAAAAAGTAAAAGTTGTAGACTCAATGCACATTCTTAGACAAATTAAATTGATTTTAGGGGTAGTAATAGAAAAAACAATCAAGGGAAGGTTAAGAAAAAGTACAGAATAAGGCAAATTATTAATAATTTTAATATGGAAGCTATACCCTTGACAGTCTATAAGATGATTATACTTCATCTTATTTTATACCCCAGAGAATTCCATGCAGTTGAGAGTGTAGTCCTATCAGAATATAAACCTAATCTAGTTTCGCAACCAGAATGCTCAACATTTGGCATAATTTTGCCACTGAGTCACAGAGAAAGCAAAACAAAACTCCATAGAAAAGTCCACCAGAAAGTAGGAACAGGCTGCAAATGCATTTGACTCTGAGTAGAATACCATTTATTTGTGTGTGTGTGTGTGTGTATTTGTGTGTTTGTGTGTCTTTGTGTGTCTGTTCGTGTATTTGTGTGTGTGTATGCGTGTGTTTGTGTGTTTGTGTGTGTTTGTGTGTGTGTTTGTGTATTTGTGTGTGTTTGTGTGTGTGTTTGTGTATTTGTGTGTGTGCATGTGTGTGTTTGTGTGTTTGTGTGTGTGCATGTGTATGTTTGTGTGTGTGCATGTGTGTGTACATGAGTGTGTGTTTGTGTGTGTGTTTGTGTGTGTGTGTGTGTGTGTGTGTGTACACGGTGTACAAGAATGAAGGCAAGAGTCCACTTTGGGTGTCATTTTCAAGGATATTCTCCAAAATGTTCTTGGGAAAAGTCTTCCAATTGGCTTGAAAATAACCCCTTCGGTTATCATCAAGCCCACATGCCTTAGGGAGTTCCTGTCACCATTAACCCAGCAGTGGAATTATATATCACTACAGCTTCTTAAGATAGAATCTGAGGATAGAACTTGGGTCCTTCTGCATGCTAGACCATCACTTTACCAATTGAGCCATTTCCTAAGCTTGTTCTATAATACATTGTCAAGAACCAAGAAAGAGTTAAAGTTACCTGAATTTGTGCCTCTGGTGTTTAAAGTGGGTTAATTCTAGGAGAAATAAGTGTTTCCCTGAAAAATTATACAGAGACCCCAACCCACAAATCTTTGTAGCTTCATCTCCTTGCCTCCAATAAGGAAAGAATTGTTATCAAGAGGAACCCAAGCCCCCAAAGTTTTGTTACTTTGGAAGATGTGCCACACCAGTTACCTCAGGAGAAGAATTCATCATGAAAACCCTGGGGAGGAGAAATCTAGAAAATAGAGGGGAAAATTGCATTATACACTACCATGATTACTGGATACTTTTTATATTGTCACTGGTTTGGGAAAATCATACAAACTCATAAATCTCTTCTTTATGACCAGAAGAATCCATTTAAGAAAGAAAGAAAGAATGAAAGAAAGAGAAAAAGAAGAGAGAGAAAGGAAGAGAAAGAAAGAAATGGGGGGGGCTAGTGAGATGGCTCAGTGGTTAAGAGCACTGACTGCTCTTCCAGAGGACCTGAGTTCAATTCCCAGCAACCACATGGTGGCTCACAACCATTTGTAATGAGATCTGATGCCCTCTTCTGGTGTGTCTGAAGACATTACAGTGTACTGATATATAAGAAAGAAAGAAAGAAAGAAAGAAAGAAAGAAAGAAAGAAAGAAGAAAGAAAGAAAGAAGAAAGAAAGAAGAAAGAAAGAGAAAGGAAAGAGAAATGGAAGGAAGGGAGTGAGACAGAGATAGAAATACAGAGAGTGACTGAGCTTTTTTTGTTTCTTTTTCTTTCTTTCTTTCTTTCTTTCTTTCTTTCTTTCTTTCTTTCTTTTTGGTCATGAAGAAATATTCAGTTTCTTTCTAATAATTTTTGCAAAAATGTGTACACATTTGCACATTTTAACTTGTCTTTTTTTCTTTTCCTAAGCATCTGTCCAATAGCTTATGAGAAGAACAATGATGAAAAGGCGATGTGTTTGAATAGATTAGTGATATTCTAAAGTTGTACTGATGTACCTTTTATATCTAAAACTTTTGTGACTATTAAAAAATGCAATTGCAATTGCTGCGTGTGGAAATCCAGTCTGCCGTATGCCTATGAACAAAGATTTCTGTGTGTGCCCATGTGTTTTGTGTGATGACAGCTGACGTGGGTGCTTGCTGTCAGGTTTTGTCCCTTTCTGCTTTATTCATAGTGAGCTGGAGTTAGCCCAGTGTAGCTAGCTGGATGGGATCTCCTGTCTCTGCCTTCTCCAGAGTGCTGAACTCACACTGCAGGCCACCGTACCTGGCTGGCTTCTGTCCTGCCTTCTCTTTCATTCCTCTGCTGATGCCTAAGTGATGCTTCCACTGATCCATATCTACAGCCCTTCATTACACTTGTCGAATTCACACCATCCCCCATCAGACAAGTTCAGTAGGAAACCACAGTAGCGTTGTTCCGTAACATGTTAGATGATAAACTGAGCCATCACTCATAGTAAATCCAGTTTTCCTTGTTCTTGCCCCCATATCATAACAGAACTCTTTTCATCTGAGAACTATCTTTGTCCCTTTCTTCCAGTGATGGTATTTCTGGGAGAAAAAAGATATTCCCTCATCAGTCACTGAATAAGAACAGAGATTGCTAAGGGGGAGACTCAGCAAACTTCAAGAGTATGATCCATGTAAACAGTCTCTAAAGAGTACTCTGTCTGAAGCAGTTATACAGCATTGGCAGATTTCATGTTTCCTTACACACAAAAAAAATAAATATGAATTACAATGCCAGACAAACTTACTTCCTTCTTTTGCAGGAATTAAATTATTTGGGTTGGTTATCTACATTGATCCAATTAAAGCTCAGACAGCCAAATCCTCCCTTTCATTTTGTGATGCACATACCCAGTCTTTGTTGTGTGCCCCTGGGAGTTACAGTTGAAAATGAAAGCAATTAAAGAGTTTCTGGGAATTATTACACTATTAGGAAATGCATACTCATCTGCCAGAAGGAGAATGATTGCAGGAAGCTAGAAAATGTCTGTAGAGTGGTAGCTATGAGCCAAAAAAATGGAAATGGGGATAAAGGAGTTAATGAGAGCATGATCGCTCAGACATGTGTATATCTACCTGGATTCTCCCCATAAACATACCTTTGTTCTACCAGAGCCCTTTACTAAGAACAAAGAAGCATAACAAGTTATTGTTGTCATGTGATCCAAGTGCTCATCTTAATGAAAGTCTCCAGAGAACTCTATAAAATAATAGAAAGTTGTGGAAGATGGAAATTTGGTGTAGATCATGTGGGAAGTACCAAGAGTGCCCAAATAATATGGAGGGACTTCAGAAACAATCCCAGATACATTACAAAGCTTGTTTTGATGAAAAGGGATGACCATATAAGCTGGATACTTCTGACGGAAAGGAAATCCAACTGAGGGCAAAAATAATTTCTCAAGGGGGCAGAAAGGTGCAAGAGTCTGGCTTGCTTGTGAAACATAAATACAATGTTCTTCCATCAGTACTGACACAGGAAGCTTACATTTAAAGATGTCTCCGAAAGTAGCATGTACACTAGAGTTTAAACTTTTTCCTGAAGACAGCAGATGGCTATAACATGATTTCAAGTTGTGGGGTTGCATGGTCTGAGTAGTAAAATGGAGAACAAACACATGTCCTTGCTAGGATGGTGGGACTTTTTCTTGACTGGATGAGGAAGGTTGCAGGAGAATGGTTCTGAGCTCGGTCACCAGGGTCACCTTACAATAACTGAGAAGGTTTGAGAACATACTCTACAAACCAAACCAGCATCGACACTAATGATCTTTCTTGCAAATGTAGACATCGAGCTAGATGAACTTTAAGGTGCTTTGGGCTTGAAATGTCTACACTTCGTTTTTCATTTTGAATTCTAGCATTTCTCTTTCTTTTTAAATTACCATATACGTTATTTTTGGTTTCATTTTTTGGCAATTTCAAACAAAATTTCCTCTGTTGACTCCCCTCCTCCTCTTTGTACCCATCCCCATGACATCTTCCCCTGTTCCTTCTATCAATAAACTCACAGAGATGTATGCCAAATCTTCTACTGTACAAATGAATTGCTGAGCAACTGACTTGGTTGGTTCTCAACATTGAAAGGAGAGTCAATGAGTCACAGGACAAGAAGAGCCAGTCCTCATGTTAGGAGGTGGTCTGTCCAGGGAATGAGGCATGCAGGCAGCATGCTGCTTATAAAACTGTGCAGTGTGCTCATCTGTGACAGAAGCCAGGGGAGCATGGTACACATGGAAGGAGAATAATTAATTTCCACACCTCCTACTTAAGCAGCAGTCCAGCACTGTAGAATAAGAATAAAAGTGAAATATTCTAAGTCCATCTGTAGATTTTGTTTTTGTACTGAAGTGGGCCAATACATTTTAACATCACTGCCAACTTTTAGTTTTAAAAATTCAAGTGAAACAACAACAAAGTAAAAGAGAAACAATCCACAATTCCAACTTTGTAGCGGTTTCAATTTTTAGAAAAAGAGAGAGAGATGGTAAACTGAGACAGGATCTGCTTTCCTGAGGCCTGGGTTTACTTAAACAGGGCTGACAGCTTCTGTGACTCAAAATTAAGATGCATCAATGCCACCATACAGTGCAATGAATTCTGCATTCACAGGATGAGTCACTGAACTTCTAATTGACCTGATGCATTTTGAACTGCCCATGACCCAGCGAGGCCCTCTCGAACTCATTATAAAAGACTTTCTGGAAATTTCTGATCCCCACTTTCAACCTCACACTGTGGAGTGATCTACAAAATTTACATAAAAAGGAGAATGTTTATGCTGTAGGTTAACATTTTAAATGCTAAAGGAAATAAATGACCTATTGGAATAGATATTTAAGAAAAGACCAGGGGGAAAGGCCAAATGTGAGAAGCCAATCACAGGAGTGAAGCACAAATGCTCATAAGAATACCAAGGTAATTGGCCTGGCTCAGAGGAGGATGGACCTCTTAACTGTCCAAACTGCATTATTCTAATGGGTATAGAATGTTCCTAACAGAAAATTAAAATTCATACAGATTTTCAGGTAATGGGAATCACCACAGTGGCACAAGTCAGAATTACACTGTCTAGCAGAAGTGAAACTATATAAATACATAAAAAATATTTTTGAGATGACCACAATTAAGTAGGGTCTCCCTAATTTCAGACTTTCAGATAATTTGCATTTTGGTCAGACGTCAGCTCAATAACACATCAGCCTAATGTTCATCCTGATAGGAGATAAAACAACAACAACAACAACAACAAAACAGTGTGGCCAGGCATGGTAGTGACTACCTTCTCCCATCTCAACAGTAGGAAGGCAGAGGCAGACAGGTCTTTGTGAGCTTGAGGAAAGCCTGGTCTCCAAAGTAAATTCCAAAATAGCCAGGGCTGTTACACAGAGAAATGTTGTCTGGAAAACAAACAAACAAACAAACAACAACAACAAAAACCCAGTGTTTTAAAATTTTAATTATGTATTTATTCTGTGTGTACAGATGCATGTGGAGGTAAGAGAACAACTTTCAATAACAAGAGGGTGTGTTTATAGAAAGAAAAGCATATCAGCAATTCTGTCATCCATCTCTGTATCTTCTTACCCAAGTATCCATATGCTTATGTATCCTATCCATCCAAATCATTGTTCCCTATAAACACATCATAGATCATGGTCTATGTCTACCAGACACCTCTTTTTGACAATAAGGTTTTATTGAAACACAGATATGGCTTCTTGTTTATTATGTTGTCTCTTACTGTTAGAGCAGTATAGTTACAGCATAGACTAAACAATGTTTAATGACCCATATATTTCCTATATATGTGGGACCTGATCATAAAAGTCACTTTTACTCAGATCTTGAGTTTCTACAACATATATCATCATTTCTTTTGTGCTGGTCCTGGGGTTAGTTCTCCTGGCCTGCTTTCTTACTACTGCTTCTTTAATGTGAAACTTGAAGTCAGTATTTTTTTATGTCTCTTGCCAGTAGCCATCCCTCCTTTTTCAGACACTGACCTTTGACACATAGAGATTCACAATTTGGCTTTGCCTATTGGTTCTCTGAACATTCCCTAATTCCGAGTTTTCCCAATAATGGTATATGGTGACCTCATATGAAAATGGCATCCCCTTCTACTTAATCTGTGGGCTTCCTTTTATATTTTAAAAGGACAATGTCAACCGAACAGACCCCCACCCCACCCCCCCAGAGCTCCCAGGGACTAAACCATCAAACAAAGAGCACACATGGAGATACCCATAGCTCCAGGTGCATATGTAGCAGAAGATGGCCTTGTGGGAGGGAAGACCCTTGGTCCAGTGAAGGTTCCATGCCCCAGTGTAGGAGAATGCCAGGGCAGGGAAGTGGGAGTGGGTGGATAGGTGGGGGAGCACCCTTATAGAAGCAAGGGGAAGGGGAAGGGATAGGAGGTTTGTGGAGCAGAAACCCAGAAGGGAGATAACATTTGAAATGTAAATAAATGAAATAACCGATAAAAAAAAACAAAAAGGGATTTGTTTTTCTTCTTTTTTTTTCTTGGATATTTTATGTATTTAAATTTCAAATGTTATCCTCATTGCTAGTTTCCCCTCCAGAACCTTATGCCTCTTCCCCCTGCACAGGGGAATCAAGCGTTCACAGGACTAAGGGCCTCGCTCCTCACATTGATGCCCAACAAGGCCATCCTCTGTTACAAATGTGGCTGGAGCCATGGGTCCTATCATGTGTACTCTTTGGTTGAATGGCTTAGTCCCTGGGAGCTCTGGGAGTTCTGGTTGGTGGATATTGTTGTTCTTCCTATGGGGTTGCAAACCCCTTCAGCTCCTTCAGTCTTTCTCTAACTCCTCCTCCATTGCGGTCCCCGTCCGAGCTGAGTACAGTGGTTGGGTGTGAACATCTGAATCTCAGGAGAGTAGTGTACATCCATCTACATTATGCCTTTGTCATCTTCCTCCCTTATCATCCTCTTTTATCCCTTTCTACTCCTTCTGGAGCTTTTCTTCTTCCCCCAAAGCCCTGCTTTTACTTTCATATGATTTTTTAAAAACAACCCACCAAGTTTAGCAACAGGGGCGAATGTGCCATGTGATAGGGAATTATACGCTGGAGCACAGATAGCTTACTTTTGGCTACATCAATGAAGAACTATCAACTCCTCCCCCGGCATCTATTAACTCCCAATAAACTCCTCAGGAGTGGTGTTTCCTGAGACCCTCCTACATGCAAATTTCATGGACTTGGGATATTCTGTAGATTTAAGTTTTCAACCATTTCCCCGTCCCCTCCCTCATTTTGAACTATAAAGGCTTCTTTTTTTTTTCTTTTTCTTTTATCTGTTTTTTTCCTCCATCTTTATTAAATTGGGTATTTCTTATTTACATTTCAATTGCTATTCCCTTTCCCTGTTTCCAGGCCAACATACCCCAACCCCTCCTCCTCCCCTTCTATATGGGTGTTCCCCTCCCCATCCTCTCCCCATTACCGCCATCCCCCCAACAATCACGTTCACTGGGGATTCAATCTTGGCAGGAACAAGGGCTTCCCCTTCCACTGGTGGTCTTACTAGGCTATTCATTGCCACCTATGAGGTTGGAGTCCAGGGTCAGTCCATGTATAGTCTTTGGGTAGTGGCTTAGTCCCTGGAAGCTCTGGTTGCTTGGCATTGCTGTTCATATGGGGTCTCAAGCCCCTTCAAGCTCTTCCAGTTCTTTCTCTGATTCCTTCAACGGGGGTCCCGTTCTCAGTTCAGTGGTTTGCTGCTGGCATTCGCCTATGTATTTGCTATATTCTGGCTGTGTCTCTAAGGAGAGATCTACATCTGGTTCCTGTTAGCCTGCACTTCTTTGCTTCATCCATCTTATCTAATTTGGTGGCTGTATATGTATGGGCCACATGTCGGGCAAGCTCTGAATGGGCGTTCCTTCTTTAACATTCCTGGGAGGATGAAGATCTCACAAGGTTGGCTGTAGGAATGTAGCTACAGGCAGAGACCTTTTCTATTGAGATTGTAAGGTGCTGGGATCTGAGAGAGTCTGTGGCCTTTTGACAGATATTCTCCACATTCGCGGTTTATCCGGATTGCCATTGCTCGTTCCGCTACCAGCCAGTCAGCCTGCTGCTTGGCAGAGGAACAAGTGTGTTGCCATCTTCCGTAGAGTTAGTTTCCTATGTCACAAAGGAAGGCTAAACTTAGATTGTCCCTATAAAATTCCTTTTACATCTTATATTCTCTATTACAGTTTTAAGCCCCTCTAAAACTCAACCTTTCCAGAGATGTGAAACTTGACCGAATGTATGAAGAACAATGAACATGTTCATCAAGCTCCTAGGTGAGATAAAACGCCTTCGCTGGGTGACATGGGGATGCTGTGTTCCCTGTCTGGTGCTGATTCACGGTATTGAACACTTCCCTGTAGTTTGTTTGTGCGTGAGCACTTGGAAGCTTGCTGGAATCGCATCTCTTGTTTGGAATTCATTCAGGGATGAGAAACGTTCACACCTCAAAACAAGCCCTTTTTCTTCCTGACAGAGCAGCTCGGCCACCGTAAATTCGGGAAGTTATCGAGTGAGCCTGCCAGGAGGTAGGGGATTTAGAAAATATTTTCAGTCAGATAATATTTTCTCCCAAATATGGAAAATAAAAAACCTTTCTTTATAATACACTGTCAAGAATGACAAAGGGAAAATAGAACCAAGTGAAAAAGCAGCCTTAAGGAAGCCTAACCGGGACCGGAGCATCTCAAAGAAAGCTAGTATCTGGCTCGAATCAGAGATGCATGGCACAAGTTGACTGGCTTTACTTGTCTCAGAAAAAGTCAGACCACTTATACTGAAAACTAGGACTCGGGATGTAAATTATTCACGGTTCATTAGTCTAAGACAAGCGTTTCTCCAGCTTAGCTCCATGCTTGAGAAAAGCGACATATTGAACCCTGTTTTACTGAGAAGCTCAAAACGGCAATTAACGGTCTTGAGCTGCATATAAAACCCAATACGAACTGCATTTACAAGAAAATTGTGTGAGAATCAAATTATGTTATCTTTGGTTTGAAGAACTAAGAAATAATTGCCAATAAGTATTCATGTATAGGACCAAATTTTTTTTTGAAACAAGTTATTTTAATTAATACCAGTGTTAGGAGTACGTGAGGGTGATTTTATTAGATTTAATGTGTTTAGTGGCACTGCTGACTGGAGCTCCTATTCTTGACGAGACATTAGAAATTATTTTATTCTTGCATTGTTCAGCATAGACCACTACTATAATAAAACTATATTTTATTTTAAATTCATCTTTCACTTTGCAGTACAAAAAAAAAAAAACTCTCCTAAAAATACAGAAATACAGAGCCAAATGACACATGGCAAAGTCCTATTTTGAAAAGGTGCAGAGCATATACCAAATGAAATAAGAAGTAGATAATGTGTTTAAAGGCCATGAACTCTTTCCCTCTATTCATATTAGAAAAATGCTTGTCTGTGTTAGAGCCCTGAAGAAGCGGGGGCTAGTTTTATCTGTCCTCTCTACTTCAAAACGTCCCGATGCTTGAAGCACATCTGTCCCCTTTCAAATGCCTTCTCGCCAGGTTGCAAACAAACATTTCAGAAAGAAACTAAAAAAGAGCTCACGTGGGCCACTAAAAGCAAACAAAATAAACTATAAACGCTCCTTCTACCGTACGCTCTAATAAGTTCTCTGGAAACTCACCCAGGCAGAGACATCATTCTTCCTGGTGAACACCATAGAAATCCAGTATATCTGAGGTTGGCATTCGTGGACTGCCTTTCACCCCCATCTAAAGTTAACTGCCTTCTCGCTCAGGGCTATTTTCCCCTTCCAGTCCTTGTAAATTGTCTCCTCTCAGAACACCTAAAGGCTGGGCGCGCATACATCTAGATTGTAGCTCCGACGAGAGCAAGATTCAGGGGAGACACCTCAACCTTTCTGTGAACAACTGATGCTATAAATTAACACCCTGAAAGAGTTCCGTTGACTGTTAATTTCTTATTTTCCTACCATGAAAAAGCTTTCAGGTAGTCTTGTGAAAATCAGAAAGAGATGTGAACTGTAGTTATAAAAATAAATCTTCAGAAAGGAGAGAAAAGAATGGAGAGGAAGGTTCTCATTTACCTTCATCATAATCTTATTAGCATTTCTCTGTGAGCAGTTCAAGTATCAGACCGTAGTCCTATGACTCTGTCTCATAAATATGTCAAGTGCAAAGTATAGCGATTTTAATAGCCTGTGTTGGTGGACCATCATGGATTTAATTAAGAGACAACTAGTATATGAAATATGACACAAAAGCACAAGTCTTAATGGAGAAATGTTTTACTGCAGATTTAAATCAGGACCACAGACTTAATGATGATCCAGGCACAGAAAATCTACTTACATTTAATTAATGCAGACTAGTGCAGACCTGTTCATACACAAGGAGAAACACAGACATTAAAAAAAAAAACTTCGTGATTTAAGATTCTCAAAGTACACTGCTTTATTTATAAGGTTATGCAAACACGGGTTATTAATAGCTTATTGTTTTGAATTTTATGATATGAGATACTTAGAGTAAGCTGTATAAAAGTCCTTTAAAACAGTACTTCTAGCCTCCTAATTTTCTGTAATAAAAAGCCACCTCCTTTGCTTCTTGCCAAAAAAGAAAAAAATTACTGAATGCAGCATTAGCCATTTTAGTCAGACAACGACAGCAGCAATATGAGTTCTTGTCTCTTGGAAAAGTGCTACTTCTCTAACTTACTTTACAGAGACAGAGTGGGGACTAAGCCCTGGGGACTCTTCATATTACTTGGTATATTCCTTGTTTGGTAGCTTCTTGTGACAGACACATAGTCTGTCTGAAACTCTACTATCATAATAGGAGAAAGCATACTCAGAAACTTTATGCATTTGTTTTCCTGTGCCCCCTTTAAGTCAGTAACACTTTTATCCATGTATATAATGCCACTTTTACCCTTCAATGCCCTCTACTATAGATAGCCAGTCTTTCCTCTCTTGCTTAAACCTTTCTCCTTCCTCACAAGTCCCCTACTAGCTTCCTGTCTCTGCAACACAGAGTTCAATGGGTGGCTTGAATGAATACGGTTGAAGAGTTATTTCCTGAGCACAGGAACACCAGGGGCTACACCACTGACACACTTCCTCCCCAGCTACTATAAACTAAGAACCTCTTACGAAGGAGTAGGGCCCCACGATCTCTACCCCTTCCTCCGTGAAGTGTACATAGACTAAAGACCATAATTCTTATTACGTTTAAAGGACACGCAGAGTTTTTATAAAGTAAAACATTGTAATGCTCAGCTCTCAACTGATTTAAGAGCAAATTACTTGTCTCAACTCCTCAGCAGGGCTCATAGTTCCTTTTCTATTTTGTTTTTATTTTATTTTATTTTATTTTATTTTATTTTATTATTTCATGACTGGATATCCTGCATCCCAGACTGATCTCCAACTCTTGTCTGTGGCAAAGGAGGACCCTTACCTTCCGCTCCGCCTGCCTCCTGCGTTCCCCTCACGCCTCTTTTAGGCAGTCCTGGCGCTCAAGCCCAAGGGCTTCCCGAATGTTACGCAAGCACTTACCCACAGTCGGTATTTATATTCTTTGTCTTTGTAGTTTTCCCTCAAACTTACTTCAAGGGTGTCTTAGCAATTCTTCTAAGGTTTTCCATGAGAGAGGAGGGCGAGTGCTTCCGAGAGCCTTCCGTTTAGTCTGCAACGTTTTGTTTCACGACTGTGTCTATCCCAGCTCTCCCAGGAGACTCTTTTCTCAATATATTCTTCCTAGTTATCTCTTTCTTCATCCATAATATTAAACATTAAGAATAATTACTCACTCGCGCCTCTGTTTGTTGATTACTGATGTACATTTTACCCTTTGCTAATCTAATTATTTCCCTCCATGCACTTGTGTGTCTCCTCCACACTATAGATGGTACTGAAACTTAAACCCAGGACTTCAGATGTAACTAGGTTGGCACCCCATGCCCCAAGCTATGTGCCCAGCATTCCTGATATACCTTATGAAAACATTCTCATTCAATATCCTTTTATATAATGAATTGAATCATTCTACTACATGTCTTTATTTTATTTGCACATTTTGGAGAAAAACATGTTCTATTGGGCTCCTTTCTTTCCTCATTTCTTGCATAGTTACCTCTTTGCTGGGGAACCACATTTTAATGGAAAAAGAGAATAGATTCTTTGTTATTTTCTAAATCTATTTTTGTTGACATATGCTTATTTACAATGCACTTTACGACTTGCACATATAGACATTCTATTTTATTCTTGCAAATAAAAAGATGCCTATACGTGACTACATAAATAAAGGAACATATTCAAACTCTGACCACTCGTCTATTTGATCTAAGATTCAGATGCCACTAAGGATGTCAAGTTTTCTCTACTGATTTGGGCAGCTTTTGGAGACTTTGATTGGGGTAACCTTTAAGAAGTTGGTTGTTTCAAAAAGTTGTTAAAACAATCATAGCTCTTATTAACTTTACATTACTTTAAATAATCACTGCAATGGGACTTTAATAATTAGAGAGCAGGTTTTGAACAGAATTCACCTTTCTGGCACGAAATGGCCAGAAACTAATTATTCTGCATCATCAAATATCAAATTAAACCTTTAAAGTAGCACACAGAGTGAGATTGGATGAATATTTTAAGTCATCTTAACATGCTTTATGATGAATATCAATTCAGACATTAAAAAGACAAAACTCAAATACTGGTTTAACAAAGGAGTTTTCCAATTTCTAAAATACACTCCTCAAAAGTAAAGTAGTGTTCCCCAAGTTAGCAGCCCTGTGACAGCTTCCGGTGCGTTTTTATTTTTTTTATACCCTAGTACTGACCCAGATGACCTGCGGCTGGGTATGGAGTACATGAGTTGGGGTTGGACAAGAGAGAATGGTGGCTGGATTTCTCCTACTACTTCAGCTTTTTTGTGAGTTCCATGAATGCAATCACAACTGCTCCAGTTTCTGTGTTGCAGAGACATGTTGAAGCCAAAGGACAGTGGTGTACACCATACGCCGCACTCATCTTTGAAATCTTGGTTTCTGAGAAAAAATTAATTTATCTTGCTTCTGTTGTTTCCTCTGCAAGGTAAAATACCAGTGCCTACTGATTTGCTCAAATGCTACACAGTTGACTAAGATCTAGCTTTGTAAGGAAGACCATTGTAACTTACAGTTATATGGCGCTTCCTAGACTGTAAGCAATATCCGCACATCTTATGTTAGCTGCATAAGGAACATTGGAACGAGGCTACATTTTCATGTTTACAAATTGTTGGCTCACTTTGCTTGTTCATATGACAATGAATGTTTTTCTATTTATTCAGTGCCATGAGGTAGGCCCTGACACCTTTCTTTGTCTCTGTGAGCTGGAGACAATGTGGTAACAGAATAGTCGTGAAATCAAGCCCTTTCTAGCAGGAGAAATCAGGAGGTAGTGTGGAATCATCAGGCAAAAAGAGTCATCCATTTTGCTCTGTAATATAATACTGAGAAATTAATATTCCCATTCTGCTCAAAGATGCAAAAAGCATTTGACATAAAACAAATATGAATGACTAGAAAATTAACAATAAACTGTATAGCTTCCTTAAAACTGAGGGAAAATAGACATTTGAATTCTTGGTCACCATCGAACCAGGCAGCTTTTTAAAAAGTGCCATGCAGTGTTGAGCAGGGTCACAAGAAGTGAGAATTTCAAAATTCAGTTGTTTTCTTTCTGATTGAGACCGGACCTGCTTGTCTGCAGCTTCCTATAAACTGGTAAACTGATCGGAATTTGGATCCAACTTCCTTATAGAGACTTAAATAATACACTTTAAATTCAGCCTCACAGAGAGGACTGAAATTACACCATGCTGACTTTCATTCTCTCCATTCTGGTTTTTCTCCCTTGGTTTCCCCAGCTACCTCTTCCTGCTTTAATTCTCTTTTCGTTGTTGTGGGGCTAAATACTGTACAGGGATCCCCTCTGGTCTCTCCAGTCATATCTTTTCTGTCTTTGTTACTTATTAACCAGCTCACTGGGGGCAAACTAATTACCTTTCTGAGTCTCAACATCTTCATTTGTTAAACAAACAAAACAAAACTTCACCCCCAATGAAACAGCCTCAGAGATTTGGGGAAGGTTAATTCAGATGGCACACGTCAATGGCTGTGCCTGTTATTCAGATGGGACTCAACAAGGTCAGTCTTACTACTATAGGTACTGTAAGAGAGGTAAGATAAGATGTTCTGGAAATGCACAGAAAGCTGGAGATCAAATCATAAGAGAATTAGTTATCAAGTTTCACACGTGATATCACCTTTCATTTTGTTGAGTAGTAAGAGCTTAACAAAAGGAACATATTCAATGGGGAGGTCTAGACATATGTTTTAAGTATATTGACCAGCCATTTATATCAAATAATCTGTTGATTTCTTTCAATAATTAGTTGATCAAATTAAATAACTCAATTGATTTACTATTCCACACTATTTTTATACAAAGTGCTACATTTGTTTTCTTTTGATTTAGGATTTTAGATTCTGATTCATAGAGTCGATTTCCTGTAGGAAGAAAATGGTATAAACTATAACACTGCATTTAAGTGAATATAAAGTCGACTGTATTAAACAACTGAATACATTAAATTTGTGTAGATGGAAAATAGTGGAAATTGCTTTACAAAGAACATTTTATCTTAAACCATTATCAGCTACTGGGAGATTTCTTCCACTGCATTTTAAATAATAATCATACAAAGAGTGTATAAAATGTGTATGCCATGTTCTCTCCTCCTACATGTAATGGAACAAAATATCTCTATTACTTTCTAAACTTCTGGGGCAATAACTTCCATAGTTGATTTTTCCAGTACAGCTAGTCTCCCAGAGGCTGATGGGCTGCTCTCCATGAGCGACTCCTATGACTGTTGACTGAATGGCAACACTGTCACCCCGGATGAAGCCACAAAAGGAGAATTTACTGCTATAAAATATTAATACTATGATTACTTTGTTTGATCCAGAATTTTTGTGCAAGCAACTTGCTTCCTCTTGAGACAGCAGAGTCTTTAACAGGTAGTTCAGTGCTTCTGTGTCCCCCAAGGGCATTATGAGAACTTCAGCCTCTCTGGTTTCCTTCTACAGACTTAATCCATCCCTTCTAGATGTGTGATGCCTGTCACCATCTGCCATGAGTCCCAGTCACAGCTGAGTCAATGCCCAGGCCTTGCTCTTGGATGTCTGACACTGTGAATGAACAAGTCTTTTGGATTTCTGACATCAGCTCACCTCAAGTATTTCATTAGAGTAGTGGAAAATAGATTAATCCCATTGCAGTGCATAGGGAATGGAACAATGTTATATAAAAGTGGATGCTTGTTAAGAGTCAGTTATATGTTTATGAATATGTATAAATTTATGTGAGCTTATAGGTACAGAGAGTTTGGTATAGCGAGATTTATCGGGATGTGTATACACGTGGCTTAACATACAAAATTACATCTCCTCACTTCTTCAGCTAAAAGGCCTGAAAGCAAAAGGCCTACAAATAACAAATTTATCTGATTTCCAAATTTTATTATCTAGTTCGGTTGCCCAAGAAATGGAGTCAGAATATCTGAAGAATGGCAGATTCTAGGACTGGTGCAACATGGAAGGATGCTGTTTCCTGCCTTGTTTCCTCCGGCTTGCTTTGGGATTTGGGGGTGCAGGTGCTCTCTCTCTCTCTCTCTCTCTCTCTCTCTCTCTCTCTCTCTCTCTCTCTCTCTGGTCTTTCTTAAGCAAGAGATAGTTGCCTCAAGAGAAAATGTCTGTATTGGGCCATAGAATAATTTTCAAGTATTCCCACCAAGGCACCTGAAAGGGAGAGAGAGGCAGCTGTAGGATAGATGAAGCGGAGGGAAATAAAGTAAGAGGGAACTTAAAACAAAATTAAAAGATTATAACAGTAGTAACTGGAATTCAAAATGTGTGTATTTGTTATAACAAAGGTGGCTGGAAAGACTGTACAAGAAATGGTATGTCACAGCCCGTTGACTTTTTTTGGATCAGTGATTTTTATGTTGGTGAACTTATTTCGGAGTCAAAAATACTACAAAAGTAACAAGCAGCGGTGACCATAGCATTTGCAGAAGAAGCAGCTGAAAAGGGGTAAAGAATGCTCGCTGGTGAGTGCTGTTAAACTCACGCTCCTTCCTTTTGTTATCACATGTATTCTTAGGAGAATAGTGGTGATTGTTGCATTCATTATTTTGCGGGGCAGTAATAGAGAGAATCAACTACACACACACACACACACACACACACACACACACACACACACACACACACGTATGGAGATATGTTTAATTTCTAAATCTTATTCCTCTAAAGTTACAAGAATATTCACAAGAAACAAAGAGAGAGAGAGCCAGAGGCAGGCGGCAGATACCTATAATAAGCTTCAGGAGAACAATTTTTTGAATAAGCCCACTTGTCGGCCATGGCATTTTTGGTAGTTTTTTTGGAAGTACCCATAGTTTTGACATCTTTATAAAAATTTTGACAAGTATACATTAAAGTTTGTGTGCACTTTTTGAACCTTCATGGCTTAGCGATGTCAAATTGGGGAAGGAAGTGTGGAAGTGTGCCTCACTTGCTCGCAGGGTGAAGATTCATCCTTTATCATTTATTTCTTTGCAAGGAGATAATTGAGAGGCTCTCAGTGTTAAATTGTTTGCACTCTGTTAAATGATTTGATGCTGATGGGACCCAGATGCCCTGAAAAATGTTCCCACACCCTTGATGGATCCCTCTATACACTCATTATTGTCTTAGCATGGATGAACATATTAACAAATTCTAGGTCACCATCTGCAAAGATGTTATGTTGTGCCAACTTTGGATATGTGCATTCTTACAAATTCTGAATAAATGGATGTCCTTTGAGAGATGTAATAACGAAAGAGTATAATGATTAATAACATACCTTTGTTGTTACAAATCCAGCAAAAGAGTTCTGCAGATCCACCTACCCATTAATTGTGTGACTTTGAATAAGTCACATCATTCTATAGATCCCAGCTTTCTTGTGGAAAAAAAAAAGGAAGAATCAATAACTCTCCAGTTCATTATAAGAATTAGATAAGTATTATGTAAAAGGCCCAGTGCCAAGTACATAGTAAGTGATTTAATAATTAAATGGTTCTGTTGAGAATATCACATAGTAACTTTGCAAATGTAAGAAAAAACACATTTTAATTTATTTTCAAACTGTGCTTTCTAAACTCCTGCATTGCATGGCCATTATTCCTGAATTAGGCATTCCATGCTAAAGGGAGGCACATAGGACTCAAAAATAAAAAAATGGTCACAAACATCAGAAGGTAAAAGACATGTGCAAGGCTCAGCAGGCAAATAAAACCTACAAGACCCACAGATACCTGTATGCCTCATGTATTCCAACAGTTGTACTTGTTTGGGCATAAGAGTCTCCAACAAGGGGAGGTACAACAAGCTGGAAAGAGAACTCCAGGGATGCCCTTTTCATGGGTTCTTAACCATGCTAGGAGTGTGCTTCTGAGTGATTTAGCTGTCTTTGATTTATCCGTGTTTTCATGAACAAGCCCTCAGCCATGTTCCTGCCACTATGATAAAACCACATTTCTTAAAATTGTTATTACTACCCTCTCTAGGGTAAATAGACAATTTTTCATATCTCTCCATGAAAATCAAGAAAAACAAATACTCATTTTTGAGATCATTTTTCCCAATAGAAAGAATATAGATATAAAAGTAAAATCTCTAGGGAAGTAACTTATTGTACTTTCCTAACTTCCACAGCACATATCTATAGTATTGAATCTTAAAAAAAAAAAGGACTTCCTGATATGAAGAAAAATTAAGCGAAGTGAATATTGGGTGTCCATGAATGGGACATTGATGTCACCCGCTTCAAACACACAGGGGACATTTTAGAACAAGGGACAAAATGAATGTAGGAGTTGGAGAAAGGGATAGTACATTGTGGAACACTGTCTTTCTGGGACTACGTGGCCATTGCATTCTTGAACTGACAGAAGCTGTGATCACCAGCACTTGACCTATATAGGGCTGCCCTGATCAATTCACCCCATGGAGCAAGAAGGAACTTATGAGGCCCCAAATGTCTTCAAGTAACTAAAGGCAGTCAATGGTTGTCAGGGGACGGAGAAACAATTTCTTCAGTAGTGTAGCCACTGGTCAATGCTTCTGTAAGTAACTTCCTCATTCTTCCTCCTGTGATCAACCCTACCTAGTGAAGCCCACTGGGTTATGGATAGATAAACATCGCAGAAGTAGAAAGCAGACAAGATGGGACGATTACTCCAACAATGATGGGGTGAAGATTGGAGAAATATACACGAGGGTAGGCAAACATGATGGAAATACATTATATACCTATATTAATAATGGAACCCATTATATACATATATTAATGATGAAGTCCTTCTATTAAGCAACTTGTACTTTAAAAAATAAAGAATGAAAAGTAGGCTAGGCATAGAAGTGGACTTGTCCTTTGATGCTGAGCAGACTATGGGGAGAGAGGGTGGGTAGGGTGAGATCCCTTTCACCCTAGACAGAGGCTCAGTGAGGCCGGTAAAGCAGGCAGGCACACTCACTTCAACAAGTGCTGCACAGTATGTTGAGTTTGAAGAAAATATTCTGGCCCTGCCTTTTCAAACTAATCTGGAATCCGTGGTGTGGCTGGGACTCTAATATCCCTACTGCCTCTCCTGAGATGAATGCCAGCCCGTATACCAAAAAGACGTCAGTAGACTCTGAAGTGAAGGCTGGGAACACTGAGTAGAGAACAATATGATAAAATATTTAAATGACTCCGAAGCTTCCAGAGGGCAAGACCATGCTCAGATGAAACAGGAGCCATGGCAGCGAAATCCGAAATGCAAACCTTTATCATTAACTCCCACAAGATAGCAATCAGGCAGACAAAAGAGAGGCCAATTTCATGAATGGCCTGCTGTCTCTCTGACAGAAAGCTGCCCCAGGCTAACTACCCCACCTGGTATCTGGCACCTACTTGAAGAGAATCTTGGAGGGACTATTGGACTTTACTGGGCTAAGACTTCGTCTCCACAGCAGGAAAAAACATCTACAGCAACAACTCCATTTTTTGAAAAGAGAAAAAAAATCCTGGCCTCCACAACTCTGCATTTTGTTAAGCCGTGGTTTTCTACAAAGATCCTCTGTTGCAAAAATATTCTTGATAAGGGATGAGAACTGTAGTTATTTGTGGATGTAAAGGCACTTCTTAAAATATAGTTAGATTACGATTGTTCAGAAAACCATAGGTAGTGGGTTCTCCTCCAAGACCCATGAATTCACTATCCCTGGGCCTAAGCAGCAGCTAGGCTTCAGTAGCGGGTATGATTTTCCTCTTGTTGAGCAGGCCGTAAGTTCTGTTTGGAGAGCTGTTGGTTCCTGAGAAGGTTTGTGTCACTGCTGCACCTTTAGGGTTTTAGAAGCAAGCTGCTTATTGTTGTGATTCATAGACACCATGGCTGGTGCAACTACAGCATAAACTCCTGCACCAAAAGCACGGGCAACATTGCAGAAGAGGGAGTAGCAGGAGTAAGATCTGGAAGAACAGGGATGTGGCTATAAGTAGGTGTCTCCTAGCAATGTCAGAAGCTACATCCATAAAGGCTCACTAACACGACTGCCTAAACATGAGCTGAGTGTGAAGAAGAGCAAGGCATGTTCATGTGGACAGGAGAACTCCCAGGAGGCCTCAATCATCCACAAAGACTAATGAGCAACCTAGAAATGCTGAGAGGAAGAGAAATCGTCTCCTCCCAGGTAAGAGCATGTGGATTGGTTATGCAATACCAAATGGTCAGCTTTGAAAACGTACATATATGGAAAACGATAGGAACTGAGCAGGTCATATTGCATTAAGAGTGTGTGTGTGTGTGTGTGTGTGTGTGTGTGTGTGTGTGTGTGTGTGTGTGTGTACGTGTGTATGTGGACGTATGTGTATGTATAACAGCAACTAAAGAAAAAAGATTGAACTTGAGGAGGGACTGAAGCCATGTGTAGGGTTTGGAGAAAGAAAGAAAGGGACAAATAATATGATTATATTATAATCTCACAGAATTGTGTTGTGTGTTCATGTGTATGTATTTATACTTTCACTACACCTACAAATTTTCAGTTATGGTTGTGTGTGTGTGTGTGTGTGTGTGTGTGTGTGTGTGTGTGTGTGTGTGTGTGTGTGTGTGTGTGTGTGTGTGTGTATCAGAAAAGAACTGATGACTATTTTGCCCCAACAAATTGTCCTATGTGTCTGGACTCAAAAAATTCAAAAATCCTGAACTAGAATTAAACAAAGGTGGACTTTCCCCTCTAGTCAAGAGACAGGCTTATTTCATTGTCTCTGTGGCTTCCCACTCTGTCTTATTCTCAATGCCTTCAACTTCCTTTAACCAGAAAACGCTACAGGGAATTTTCCAAGGAAGGGGTTGGTTTGGACTAAGAGTATGCTCTCTCACCCCTCATTATGGCCTCCATACAGATGTTAAAATTTTGTCTTTGACCTCTCAACACAGTTTACTAATTTATAAAGGATATAGCCCAAACTTGAGCTTCCTAGCAGCAGGTAGCAACCTACTAAGCTAACACTGAGGGGAAAGAACCTAGGCAACTCTGAGGACATTCACCTGTCACCAAGGAGGACCTCCCATGATGCCAATCAGTAGAAACACCTGTGCCATTCACTTATCGGTTTCAGGGACTTCCGGAGAGTAGGAAAACAATGTAAAAGAGGTTTCAAATCATGAGTGGTAAGTGTTACGTGTAACACCTGAAAGTCCACCCAGGGCTCCCTTCCTATGCATGTTGTTGGGTATGCATTGAGAATAGAGAAGGTCCAGCAACTCAAACAGCTCACTGGAGAGAATTCTTCACGGAAGGATGGAAGCACATACCAACTGAGCTACTACAAGTGTGATTACTCAGTTTCTGTGTTAAAGTTTGCAACATCCTTGTATGCTTGCTTCATTCATGCTTTGGCAGGTATGTCTGGGGGAAAGATTGGATTTGATACAAGAATCAAATCAATTCTCTAGCCTTGGCTAATATTTACTTTTGACAAAATATTTTGACACATGAGAAACATTTCAGACTGTGAACTTTGTCTTAATTTCTGTCCACCTTAATGAATTTATTTTTAATTCAGTAGGAGAAGTTAGCGATATGTGGCCATTGCCTTTAGACCATTTCAACATAGCAAAATACACCTCAGGTAGCACACGTACTATCCAATAGTTCTATGAATGTTCAGTCTGAAACATTAGACTCCTTTTTGGAATATAAAGAGAAAGAAAAATATGTCTCTGCTCATGAAAATTTTATTAGAGAACAGTTTGTCTATGGAATTTGGAAAAAGACCTGAGTCCAGTAGCAACTAGAAGCACAGAGGACATGCCATTGCAGACAGCAAACAGATAGGGAAAATCATATCCTGAAACTCACAGCTAATTCTGTTCTTGCTTTATTTTCATTTATTTCATGCTACTGTTTTATTAGATGTGTGTTTATATTCTAATGAGAGAGAAAGAGAAAGGGTGTGAATTTGTGCTAATGGGGAGTCAGGGAGGTTCTGGAAGGAGGATCATGTAGAGAGCAAACCAAACTCAGGATATGTTGTATGTAAATATCTGTTTTCAATGAAGAAAAACCTATTCTTCTTAAACACAAACAACTGTACAAAGTGCAAGTATCAGAGCATCCTGTGATTGTCATGAATCAAGAAAAAAACACAATGAAGGAACAAAGCAGAAGATCCTGTTAGAAGTGGGAGGACATCCCCATAATTCCAGAACCTGGTACACTCAGGCAGGAAATCCTCAAGGTCAGCCTAGGCTGTCTAGTAAGACACTGTCTCCAAAGCAACAGACGAGGGACAGTGGCGTAGTCACATGTGAGCACCAACAAAATAAACTCAGCATCCTTGCTACAGGAGTGAATAGTTAAACTATCTGTATCTCCTGGCTCTGAGAGTGGTGGCTTTGCTACAAAACAAACCAGGAAGCCCTATTTCATCCTTTCCCCCTCAAGACAGGACTCAACAAAGTAGAGATTACAGAATTACCAGTTTCTTCATAGCATCCAGTCTAGAGTCAAGACCCACCTCCTCAAAGCCTGTCCCAATTCACCAGCTCCAGACAAATCCTGAAGTAAAGAAGTTCGAAGACTTTTACTGAGATGCTCACAAGCTAATCAGACAGCAAGGGCAGTGAGCTCCAAGGGAGTTGAACAGATATGAGTAAGGGCATCACATCACTTTGCCTCTTCATTCTCATTTATTACACTTTAAAAAGTCATATATATTCATTTATTACACTTTATGCATGTACTCATTGATTTACCAATTATATATACATTTTTGACAAAACGTCCCCCAATTTATCCACTCTTATATACCTATCAAATTTATATACCTATCAAACTCCTTCTTCAGATTCTCCTCTAGCTTTCATATCTTTATTTTTTGTATGTGACCCATTGTATTTAGTGATGGTTGCCTGCATGAACATAAGTGGAAGAATATTATGAAATCTTATATTTCAAACCTGAAATACTTAAACCTTAGCAGTAAAAATTTAATTATGTACACATTAAATTCTATGAAATCTTTGGTATTTTATGATGCATCCTGCAGAAAACAACAATAGTGCTAAATTATATTTACATGGTAAAGGATCCTACTCATCAGTTATTTCTCAGATAATAATATTTATTAGAGAATTATAGTTCATATTGAGGTTGAAATCTGTTACTCATTAAACATGTTCTCTTGACTCAGACACAGTGAGAAACTCTCTTCTCCAATGCCAAAGGTTAAAATGTTTTAAGAGAGCTATTGTGGTCTTGGTTCTATTTATTTACCTCTGGTTTTCAGATGAAGAAATATTATTAGCATATTATCACTTCCTTTGATCCTTGGTTTTTTAACATCTTAATATACTCTGTAAATCCAAACTCTCTACAATTATGTGTTACAGTCTCTTGACCAACATTTCAGGTCAAGCATGGAAGATATTCCCGATTTGGAACTATATTGTCTAGTTATTGCCTCAATTCAAAAGTACATCAAATACTCTCACAGTTTTGATGTAAATTGATCTGATAGAAAGACAGACAGAATAGAATCTATAACAGATTTTTACTATATTTTTCATCTTAAATATATAAATTTTCTATTATTCAAAATGTCTCCTCATTAATCTGGTAGCAAAAAAGGGCACTTAAATAACAGAATTTCTTTCTGTTTTCTCAAAATGATATGAAAGACGTTTTCTCTGATCACTTGTCCCTGTTAGAGCATAGGTAGATCCAGGTATCTATGAAGCTGTCAACTTTTGAGTTTCTCCATGTCTGAAGATGCTAGCTGCTGATGTTATATTTATTGAACTTCAGATTTCATGTTTGGCCCTAAATCTTATTCTTCCAAAGGCATTTTAATTACTCTATAATATTTTTGATTTCTAATATACTTAAATTTTATGTCTCACAAAAACAAAAGAAAAACAAAATCATGCATTCAAGTAGAAAATAAGGAAATTATTGGGTTTTTCTCTAGATTAAAGGGATAAAAACAGCTTTCAGAGGTGGTCATTATTAAAAAAATCTAACTAGTAATAAATAACTCAGCCATATCTTTTTCATTTTGACAGTAGAAAAATTTTCTGTCAAAGGTCTTTTTGAAATCTTGGCATTGTCTTTAACATAACTCCAAACCAATATCTAAGAATACTATTAAAGATAATGTATTCATCTGGCATGACTTAATGACAAAAATCTTATCTTTCCCCCTCTTAAGTTTTCAGAGATATACCATATTATCATTTTATAATATTTTCTGTCACAGCATCAAGCTCAGTAGCTCATGAGAGTCACTAACTTTACCCTGGGTTTTAAAACATGCATGGTGTATGCTAATTCTGTCCTCCTTGGTTGCTATTTGACATAGCTTTCTATATGTCACCTGAGTTGGTTTATCAATTTCATCTTAACCCAATTAAAAAATTAATAAATTCTTCACCAAACTCTAAGAACAAGTGTTTG